>NW_027397066.1:106883804-106993759 GCF_003265705.2 Callorhinus ursinus
GCAGAGGGTGTGGAAACAGCGATCTGGAAAAGGCCTGGACACACTGGGGGAGATGATTTGTTCTTCTCAGAGTGCTTTCCTGAGAGGCAGTGGGCTGGGAGACTGCTCTCCGGGGACAAAGGAGGTGGCCACTGCCATTTTCCAGCCCTGCCTGTCAGCATCAACACAGAGCCATCTGGGGTGGTCAGTAGAACAGTGAGGACACGGGCTGCCTAACCTGCTGATGTCAAGTCCCGCACCCTTGGAATCTGGTGGCGCTGCCCTTCTCAGCCAGGCTTGCCTCAGTCCCAGAGCGGCAGGCCCCTTGCCCAGAAGAGCAGCACCAGGCCCGACACAGACCTCAGCCCCCAACTAGAGAGTTCTGTGGGGCTGCGGTTCTAGTGCAAGGCGTGTCAGGTCCCATTTCACAAGCAGAGCAGAGCACACCTAGTCCAAACTTGAGCCACATTCAGACCAGGGACCAAACACTGCCCACAGCAGGCCAAGGGAGCCTCTGCAGATGACCGGCCTGAAGGCCAGAGCAGCCAGACCACAGCAGCAGAGCGCACGCAGCACACACCAGAGATGCTTGCTTAAGTGCCGGACACTGAGCACTGCATACCCTCTTCTTCATAAAGCCATTTCTCTCCAAAGTGGGAAACAAATGGACTTTTCCTGCACCTAGAAGAGGGCAGAGACTTAGACAAAATGCCAAGATGGAGGAATTCACACCAAATGAAAGAAGAAAAAGTCGTGGCCAGAGATCTAAGCGAGACAGATAGAAGTAACATGCCTAATGGAGAATTTAAAGTAATCCTAAGGATACTCACTGGGATTAAGAAAAGAATAGAGGACTTCAGGGAGACCCTTACCACAGAGATAAAGAGTTAAAAAAAATCAGTCAGAAATGAAAAATACAATAACTGAGTTGGGAAACAGGCTTGATGCAGTGAACACAAGGATGGAAGGAGCAGATCTCTCCATAGACACTTGGCAAGCCAGAAGGGAGTGGCATGATCTATTCAATATGCTGAATGTGAAGAAGACTCTGATCACAAATGGTAAGATTTCATATTTTTGGTGGTTGAGTAATACTCATACATATATATCTATATCTGTCTCCCACATCTTTGTCCATTCATCTGTCGGTGGGCATCTGGCCTCCTTCCATGGCTTGGCTACTGTGGACATTCTGCTCTAAACACCGGGGTGTAGGAGCCCCTTCTGATCACTGTGTTTGTATCCTTTGCATAGATGCCTAGTAGTCTAGGTGCTGGCTCATAGGGTAGCTCAGTTTTTCACTTTCTGAGGAACCTCCGTACTGTTTTCCAGACAAATGTGGAAATTAAGACACAAAACAGGATCATAGGGGAAGGGAGGGAAAAATAAAATAAGATGAAAACAGAAAGGGAGACAAACCACAAGACACTCTTCACTCTAGGAAACAGACTGAGGGTTGCTGGAGGGGAGGTGGGGGGGGAGATGGGGTGACTGGGTGATGGGCATTGAGGAGGGCACTTGATGTGATGAGCACTGGGTGTTACATGCAACTGATGAATCACTACACTCTACTTCTGAAACTAATAATACACTATATGTTAATTAATTGATTTTAAATAAATTAAAAATTAAAAAAAGAATGGGAAAAAACCTGCCTGAGAAGACTATCCAGGAAGGTCACCATTCAGAATTGAAGGAGAGATCAAGAATTTGCCAAACAAGCACTAAAGGAGTTTGTGACTCCTAAACCAGAGCTTAATTATTATTGTCAAATGGGGTTCTTGTGAGATGTCATTTCCCATTCTATTCTTTTCTGGGTGGTAATTATTACATAGAATGCCATCTTTTTTTGTTTGTTTGTTTTGTAGAATCTGTTTATTTTTCTGTTACCTAATAAAATTTTTTCTCTCTAAAAGAAAAAAGAACACTCTAAGGAAAGTTTTATACATGTATCTATCATCACAAATAAAAGAGACTTTAGTACCTAAGACAAGTCAATAGTTTAGTGTAGACTGCCTTAACATTCAAACGACATCATAATCAACCCAGTTGGAAACAAAACTAAGGCAACAGAGAAATGGGAGTATAATTTAAGAAAAACCAAGTGGTTGGTTTTTACTGCTCAATTTTATTTTTTTAAAAAGCTAAATATTGGTGACTTAGTCGGTTAAACATCTGACTCTTGATTTCAGCTCAGATCAAGATCTCAGGGTTGTGGGATGGAGCCCCGTGGTGGGCTCGGCACTGGGCATGGAGCCTGCTTAGGATTCTCTCTCTCCCTCTGCCTCTGCCCCTCTCCACCTTCAAAAAAAGCTAAATGTTTAGCATTATTTAAGATCAGGTGAAGCTGATACTATGGTTTCAGCACAATGTTTAAGAGGTCTCAAGAATATTGGTTTGTTTTCACCAGCAGGGGGCAGTAGGCATTCCCCATTTGTTACTTATGCATTGTATAGGGGCTCCCCACCGCCAAACTCCCCATTTGAGAAGTCTAAGGAAAATGGACTGAAGTGTGCTGACTTAGTTTAATTCTTAAAAGTACTCCTAAAGGTCTGCAGCACTAAAGCTTTCTAGCAGAATGCATCATAGTTTTAAATTTCTCTACAAATTTTAGCTAGGAATTGGGGAAAAGAAATTCAAGAATGTGTAATTAACTTTCATTATTCAAGATCAGAATAAGCTGTTTAAATACTTTTTATTATTGGAAGTTCAGTTTGTACTTATCTCTAAACAAGGGACACCAGGATCTGCCAGGGACATTGATGGTAAATAGTCTGCTCACTTTCTAGAGAGAATCCTTTTCCCTCTACCCCACAAAAAAAAATGCTGAATAAAGGAAGTCATAAATGTATATCAGTCTGTGTAGTTGAGTTATGAGTTAATTACATCAAGGCTAGCAAAAATGGCGGAATGCCTGGATGGTACGAATTATGTCGTGAATCGTGGGAAACCATGAGGAATGTAAGAAACAGACATAGCCCCCCAAAGAGGTGTTATGCAGATAAAGCTGCAGCAGCCTGACCTCTGAAGAATTCTGACTGACCCTTCCTCCACATCTTCAGCCTCTAACCCTTCATTTCTCATACCTGCCCCAAAACACTCAGGTAAGATGTAAAACCTTAATATGTATAGTCTATCAGAAAGCACTGATGTGTTTTAAGCTCCTGAGAGAATTTCAAGGAAAAACAGACTAATACCTCAGGGCCCTTGGTTCCCAGGCTATGAGCTGATCCTGAAGCCAAAACTTAATTCACAGAGAAGTCTCAGCATCTGTCACAGAAGCATTTTAAATTGGAATGTACAGTGCCTGAAGGCCTCCTTCCCCCATTCACTGGGGGCAACCGTCTCCAGTCCTGGACCAGACCCATCACTGTTACCTTTTAGGAGAGTTACTTAAAAGTATGAGAAAATTAAGAAGTAGTGCTTCCTCACCAGAAAGGTTACAGACTCTTTCAAGTGAATCCTGATGAGGAGAAGGTATGACTTTAGGCTTATGGGCTCTATAAAAGGCCAGAATTATTACAGATGGAGGTTTAAAAGTGCATCCTAAAGAACAACAAGTGCATTTTGTTGGGGTGTAATTTTAATGTTTGAGTGGGCATTAGTACCATGAATTAGATAGAATCTAAAACAAAGGCACTTTCTTCTTTAATGTGCTGCATTTGACATCTAGTATTATTCTGTCTCTGGGAACTGGATTCTGAGTTTCACAGATTCCCCCTGCCAAGTCCATACCCCCTAGCTACCCCAGTCTGACGCTAGTGCTCTACTGTCCGGATATGTCAGCATCACCGAAAGAATGCCCTAGCATCCAAACCATTACTGGTAAAGCAGTTCTTGGAAATCAGTTAGCCACTGCAGGGGAAGCAATTGAAGTTGTTAACTTGATTTCTAACAACACAGAAAAGGGCATTTCCTTTGTCCTCAGTTGACCAAAAATGCTTTTAAACACTCAAGTGGGAACAGTTTGCAAGTGGCCAGTGTGCTCATGGTTATCAATTCAAGGCCTGTTTCCCAGGTTGGAGAAGCCCATGTGTGCAGTTGCCTTTCTGAGGGCACACCTCCTGCAGAGGTGTTGACAGAAAGGAGGAGGAAGGGAAAATAATGTGACCTGCTTTCACCAGGAAGCTTCAGATCATTTCCCTTTGTCTCTGTGCCTCTTTGGGAGATTTTGATCTAATCTGCTGTGGTGAGAAGAAACTCTCCACATTAAAAAAAAAAAAAAACCCAAAAACCCAACTTTCATTTTCCTCCTAAGAAATGGAATTTTATTTCTGGATGACAAGGGCTTTGGAAGGCCATGGTGTGGTATATGACTGATCCTTTCACAGCTGTTGAACATCAGTAGACTACACATCCAAAGTATAGAGGTAGCGCTTAAAATATCAGCCAAAGGAAGAGTTTAGAGAGAGCAGTATGTCTTTAAGGAACGATTGGATGTTATTGAATCTTTCAAATAATGGTGTAACCTTGGTGACAGGGCAACAATCTTCATGGGCTGTATTCATACAGAACTGAGTTCATGGAGATAGCACAGGGGGGTCAGACATGTGGGGCCCCTGTTAGCCATTTATCTATTATTAGTATTATCCTACACCCATTATCTACTTTTTCTCCAGTCTCTTGGATACTCAGCAGAGATGCTCTAAGAATGTCTATAACTTAATCTCCTGCCTGGCATGACCTAGAAGTACAGTTGTACAGTGACAGGGGGTTAACTAAGCTCTTCAAAAAGGTGCTATGGACACAGAGGTACAAGATGGTGGAGGGACACTTCCCTTGATGACAGGGAAGAAGAAGGCTGAAATCCCAAAGTGCTTTCTGACATTTGCCACCCACATAAATTGATGAGTTAGTTATTAAGGGCCTTTCTGCTTAATTAGAAATCAAACCAAAGACCCTGGTGTCATAATTTATTCTCCTGCAAAATGATGTGACACAGGTTCTAGCCATAACCACAGAGGAATCGGAGGTTGGTAAATGACCCTCTGAGTGAAAACTTCAAAGACACAGGAGGTGCAGAGGGAAGAAAATGTATCATTAATAAACAGGATGAGGCAAATGGGCAAACATTCACCTATGATGTCACCTGCTTCTATATGATGAAATATTACATAGACAGTTTCAGAACACTATATATCATAGGATTCCATTTTTCATTACTTCAGCAATGTGAGATACTAAATTAATGTTACATTATTTTTTATAGTTAAATTTAAAAAGATCCCAATTCTGTTTGCTGAAAGCTACAAATGAGTGAAGTACCTGGTATGAATGTACTGGTTTCCTCAACTACTGCCCGTCAGTGGGCGCTGGCATCGGTCCTTGTTTTACAAACATCCTTGTTCATGGAATCTTAAATATTGAAACTTTTGAATTTTTTTTTATTTCAAACATACAGAAAAAAAATTTGGAAATCTAAAAACACTCAAGTACTTAACATTATTTTTTAAACAGTTGTTAACATTTTGTCATATTTATTTAAGGGTTTAAAAAAATGTTATTTATAAAGACCTCTTTATTCCTCTTGCATTCCACTTTTTTCCCTCCCTAACCACTATCTCAAATCAGCTATATATTGTTCTCCTCCACATTTACTATGTATTTAAAGTTCATTTAACTAGGCTCATACTTTAGGTATCTATTGCAATTTGTTTTTTATTCAACATTGTATCTTTTAAGACTTCTCCACATTGACACATGTAGATCCAATTCTTTAATTTTGACAGATTGACTCTACCACAGTTTATGTAACTGATATTTACTTATAAAATGCCATGCTATTGGGGCGCCTGCGTGGCTCAGTTGGTTAACCGTCTGACTCTTGGTTTCAGCTCAGGTCATGATCTTGCGGTTGTAGGACTGAGCCTGGCATCGGGCTCTGTGCTCAGTGCAGAGTCTGCTTCAGATTCTCTCTCCCTCTCCCTCTCATTCACTCTCTCTCTCAAATTAAATAATTAATTAATTAATTAATTAATTAAATTTTTAAAAATACCATGTTATTCATATTGTTTCCAGTTATTCACTATTATAAACCATGCTTCATTAATCCCCCTTGTACAAGTCTTCTGAGATTCTAGTTGGTGTATATACCAGCTATGAAGTTGATGGGTCAGCTACTACACTTTTCATCAACTTCACATGGTATTGCCAAACTGGTACCAATTTGCACTCCTACAGTGTGTAAAAATTTCTATTTTTCCACATTTTTACCAAATATTTTCATCTTTATCAACCTTGTAATATGAAACATTATCTTATCATAGCTTTTCTTTTTTTTTTTTAAGTAGGCTCCATGCCCAGTGTGGGGCCCTTATCATAGCTTTTATTTCACAGATTTCTAGTGAGTTAAGCATATTTTCACTTATTGGCCATTTGGTTTTCCTCATCTGTGAATTTATATCTTTTGTCCAATTTTTTCTGCTTGGATTGGCTATGTTTTTCTTATCGATTTGGAAGAATTCTTCGTAGTAGATTGAAACGTATGAAATTGCCATTTTTGTAGGTGAAAAATTACTGATTATTGGCAAGTTCCTATAGATAAAACAAACATTTCTGAATATTAATCTTTTGCTCATTATATGAAAGGCAGCTATCTTCTGATAGTTTATAGCTTTTCTTTCAAATGTGTTCTGGACATCCTTTGGAATGTAGAAGTAAATATTAATAGAGCCACTTTATCAACATTTTCCTTTATGTTTCATGCTTTTTCTGTGTCTTATTACAGGAATCCTTTCCTACCTTTATACCATAATATTTCTATGGTACAGATTTCCCAGAAGTGGGATTTCTGGGTTAAAGTGTGTGTGTGTGCGTGTGTGTGTTTAAATTTTACTTAAATTTCTAGTATCAATGTGTGAGTATATCTCTTTCAAAAAACTATCTAATGAATGAGAAGAAAAATATCATTGTTATTTTAATTTACATTTCCCTGACAACTAGTGAAATAAAGCATCCATCATTTTATGGATTTAATCATCATTTGGATTTGTTCTTCTGTGAATTTTCTATTCATATTATTTGCCATCATGTCTATTGCTTTGTTTATCTTTTCTTATTAATTTGTAGGAGTTGTTTGCATTTTACAGATATTAACACCTTATCTGATATATCTATGCCAGTTTTCCCTTAATCTAGCATTTGTTTTAACTTTATCAATTGTATGTCTTTCCATACCCAAATTTTTACATTTTTATGTATCATATATATCCATCTTTTCTTTTCTTTTCTTTTTTTTAAGATTTTTTATTTATTTGACAGAGAGACACAGCAAGAGAGGGAACACAAGCAGGGGGAGTGGGTGAGGGAGAAGCAGGCCTCCCGCAGAGCAGGGAGCCTGATGTGGGGCTCGATCCCAGGACCCTGGGATCATAACCTGAGCTGAAGGCAGATCTTAACCACTGAGCCATCCAGGCACCCCAAATAAAATCTTTTAAAAATAAATTAATTAATAAAGTTTAAAATATTTGTGGGGCACGTGGCTGGCTCAGGGGGAAGACCATATGACTCTTGATCTCCGGGTAATGAGTTCGAGCCCCACGTTAGGTGCAGAGATCACTTAAATAAATAAATAAATGTTTAAAAAATGTTGTAAAATATAAAGAAGATCTAAAAGATGTACACCAAATCTTTATTGTGCCTCTCTCTAGAGGTTGGGAATTATGAAAACTTCTCTTTTTTATTTCTATATCTTTTGAATTATTATTTTCATCTTTGCAGTTAGGAGAATAAATATATTTAGGAAAATGTCACAAAATGTTAGAAAGGATGTTGGCAGCAAGTGAAAACCTTCTAAACAAAACTTGCAAAATCTTTCCAGATATTTACCCTCAGAAACACCCTTTTTATATACTTGGGGGAAGGGAGCTATGATGACTGTGCAGTGACAAGAGAGAAATGTTTTACATGTTCACAAAAGCTGTTAGGTATAATGAAAAGATCCCTGGATTAGCAGTCAGGCCATTTGGGTTTTCATCCTGGCTTTGATATGAGATAGCTGTGTAATTTTGGTAAGTCTCAAACTCTCCTGATTCTTTCCTAAAACTAGACAATCTCCAAAGTCCCTTCAGCTCTAAAATTTCATGATAAAAATGATTTAAAGAATCTTGGTTGGTAGTTATGACTCTAGTTACAAGTATCATATTGTAACTAGCCATAAAACATCGAAATTAACTTTCTTCTTTGAAAGGGTAGATGTATCTGCCTGTCATTCTTTCAGCCCTTCCTGATTTACAATGACCACTGAACTGAATGCTTACCAGAGCTTTTGCCTGGAAAATGCCCCACTGACTAGAGAGCTGGGATTTTGCTCCCAATATCATCAGGAGCAAAAAATAGACCGCTACCAGACCCAACAGCTGGGCTGGCTCCTTCTGGGCAGCCTGCCAGCATGTGAGTACAGGGACACATTCACTGGGCACTGGGATCTCCACAAACATGCTCGCCTCTGCTCACTTTCTCTCTCCTTAGGCCCTCAAGGCCTGAGCAGCTGTGCGACTCATGTCCTGGTTACTGAGAAGAGCCACCTTGGTTCCATCCGGATGGCTCTGAGACAATGTTCTCCACAGCTAATTGCATTTCTGTAATAGATTTGTTCTCAGTTTCTACCTTTTAATAATCTCACCGAGCTCTGCCTTAGGCAGCACAAATGGTTTTTCAGTCTTCTATCTGACCTAATTGAGTAGTCCTTCTCAACCAGGTAGAAGAAGGATCTATTTCCACCTTTCTAACACCAAACCCAACCCACCTCGCTGTTTGTCTTTCTAGCTGGGGCTTCTTAAAAATAGCATTTTGGAGAACTAGACTGAGGATAGCAAAAGATAATGCTGCTTCTCTATAAGAGAATCAATAGGCTTTTATCCCTAAAGATGAAACTGCTATTATACTGAGTGGTTTGGACTAGAAATCATAGGATTTTAGGTCAGGTGGGTCTCAGTGTCACATTATCTAACTAAATTTCCATATACTTTATTGGCTCATATTAAAGTATGAATATATAACCTGCCCCAGTTCTTGCTGACCAATCCAGCTTATGAGTATAATCTTTTAATTTATTAATCAACAGGTATTTACTGAACATTGTGCCCTACTTAATAGTGGATAACAAGATAGAATGTAATATGATTCTGGAGTAGCTTGTAGAGTTAGAAATACCTAGAACCGAGATGACAAAAGATTCGGTCTCATTCAAACCCAGAAAGGTATTATTAAGCATAAAGTTAAGAAACTAAACTTCTCATTTCTCTTGTGCTTTTGGTAAGTATGTTGCATATCCAAGCAAACTGTCCTGTTCCTTCAGCCTGTTGAAAAGAGAGCCATAGGAATGAGGGCACAAAGAATATGGGGACATGGTTTCCTGCATACATTTCAGTTATGAAAACTCAATATGTATTTCTCTCAATAAATATATAGAGAGAACCATTTTAATTGTGCTGGTGATTCTTTCTGCCATTTCACTTACTGAGGGTATGTTTGAGAGAGTGTGACCTGGGAGACATGTGTAGCTGACTTATAATGCATTGATTATTCATATGAGCAGAAATGTAACTTTGTTTTCTATAACTGAATATAATTTAACTCTCAAGCCCTCATTTCTGATACAATGTAAACATACTGTTATGTCAAAAATAACTCAGTCTCCTCTAGTTTAATACTTTGTCTGTTTGGGTACATATTTAGGCAACTGCAGGATTCTTCTCCTTACCATCCTTCTGCCCTTTTGCTCAGGAGAGACCCAAGTTATGGGTCTCATCTGAGCACTCTTCTCTGGTCTTTGCTGACGTCAGTTGAGATGTGACTTTTTCCTTCCTAGGGTCTGGGCATTGTGACAACATCCCACTGCAGATGGTTGGCAGTCCAGGCTCCAGATCCACTCTCTACACATTGCCCTTGACCCAACCCAGGCTTCTTTTGGTCCTCTAAGCATGTCTGCACCTTCCCTGGGGAACTCAGGAATGCTCAACTGGAGATAGTGAGGCTGCTTTCAGACCCATCCCCATAGACACTTCAATGCATTGACTCAATGGTTAGGATCTGCAGGGCCATTAGAATTATTAAAAGCAAATGTAACTCATCAGTTACTATTTCAAAATAGCCTACATATTGATCTGCTGTTCTCTCAATCTGTCCTAGTGTATCAGATGCTGAATGTAATCCTAGTGTTTTAAAGATACATTTTCATGAACAATATTGCCCTTAAATGCAAGTCAACCATTTAATTTAGAGCCTCACCAAAGCTGGAGGAAACATTGGCTGAGTTAGATTTATTTAAACATGGTGTGTGTTGGTTTCCAGCATGGTGCCCTCCTAAGGGAATTTCAAAGCTACTTTTGCTTGCTCATGATTTTCACCTTATATTCTGATTTTATAAATGTTTTATAACATTTTGAAGATGTGATGTCACAGAATCTGTGGTTAATGACTTGGTTGCTAAAACTGGGTGTAGTGCAAAAAGAGAACTAATGACAGCAGTGTTCTTAGAGCATTGCTAGAATCAGGATTTCTTTGGAGAGTTTAGAGAAACCCATTTAAGAAGCCTAGAGAGATGTGGTCTATACCTACTTGCTGGAGAGCAGGAGCCTACCTGTCTTGTCCTCCTCTGGATCCCTGGCATGTAGCATTGTACATCGTGCATATTGGGTGCTTAATATACTTGTTGAATAAGTCAGTTAACAAACTTCCAAACAGCAGTTTTATCTCAGTGGAACATAGAATATACTGGTTATTGAAGTAAAATATTCAATTTGAACAAAGCTAGTGGAACTTCCAAGGAGCTATTCATCAGAGTCTCTATGTCATGACAGGATACTGACTTAAAAAAAAAAAAGATGGTGGGGTACCTGGCTGGCTCAGTTGGTAGATCATGTGACTCTTGATCTCTGGGTCATGAGTTCAAGCCCCACATTGGGTGTAAAGATTACTCAAAAAACAAACAAACAAACAAACAAAAACACTATTTAAAAAAAAGAAAGAATACATCTTATACATACCCTGGATACCCTGGATTGGACTACCTCCTTTGAATTTATAAGCCAGGCAAACTCCCATGATGCCTGGCCTTTTGATTTTACATTAAGGAATTACATTTACTTCATACAGAATATTCTGTGGTGCCTAGCATTTCAGCCAACTCAACTCACAGAGAGAACTAATGACAGCAGTGTTCTTAGAGCATTGCTAGAATCAGGATTTCTTTGGAGAGTTTAGAGAAACCCATTTAAGAAGCCTAGAGAGATGTGGTCTATACCTATTTGCTGGAGAGCAGGAGCCTTTTCTAAGAATCTAAGACACGATCCTTAGAAAAGGCCTCTGAGTAACCCCATATAGCTCCAGGTGTAAATGATCCCCCTTAAACTCTCATTCAAACCATATTCATGCTTATATGCCAGGTATCTTTTAAAGGCCTACTTATTGGGTTGCTTGACCCACAGAAATTTGAAGCGGCAAACCTCAGAGGGATGGGGAAGGCTGCCAAGGTGAGCACACTGGCCACTGAAGATGTGGCCACTGAAGGAAAAGGAAGTGAAACTAAGGCCCCAACATGGAACTGCAGCCCTGCTTCTAGTGGACATTTTTCCTAATGCAGCTTCCTTTTCTTTGAGGACCCTCCCTCTTCTCTATATGGTTCTGGTGTCATCATCCCAAGTGTAATACCCCCCAACTCCAACTACTGTAGAGGTAAGCACGGAAGTGATACTTAGCCCCCCTCAAAACCTGGAGATGCAGGCTGGTGCCAGGAGCAAGATGCATCTGAACTTTACTAGCATAGAAGGATGTTGATGTGGGGCTGCAGATGGCCCCATGGAGAGACAGGTTTGGAGGTTTTCTATGACAAGCAGTCATGCCAGTTAGAAAGAAAAGGTGTTTTGATGTCATCAGGTCCAGGTGCAGACCGGAGGCTCTCATTCCTGTTCACCAGCTGAAATGAAAACTGGGTTTGCTGATGTTTCTCCCCAGGCAGTTTTCAGTAGCTCTTGACATTTACACCTAATAGCCCACATCAGACCCAGCGCCTCTGGCTTCAGATCAGTCTGTAATCTGCCCACCCACCCTGCCTGCTTGTGCCCACCTCTCCCTGGCAGCCCCTTCTCCTCTGGCCTGAGTCTCACAGCCATCTAGCCACACTCTGCTCTCCCTACCCCGTGCCTGGAAAGACCTGCTCTCCCGCTCCTATGACCTCCTTCTTGCCTACCTAGATCACAGAAGTTTCCCGCAATGCTTTCAGTCCACATTCGTTTTTCACCCTAACTTCTGTTGCACTTTTTTGCCCTTACCTCCTAATTAGCAACTTGTTACATAGTGCCTCCTCTGTCACTCCCCAGCCTCATACCCTACTTTATTTTTCTTTATAACACTTAACATCCCTTGACATAGTATGTGTGTGTATGTATATAGATGTATTTTGGGGCTTTTTGGTCTGTTTGTTTGTCTGACTTGCTAGAATGATCCAAGTGCACACACTGAAGCATCACATGCCATCCAAGGCCCAGTGCATTGCTGCATTCAGATACACAGAGGACCATCAGAGAAAGTTGACTAGTTTCTTTTCCTCTGCAGGACAAGGCCTGAGATGTCTTGAGGACTGTATACCTCACAGGCTTTGAACTAAGCCATCAGAGTACACAGCCATTCCAGATTCATTTCTCTCACATCTCTAACACCATAATACTAATAACCACCAACTGCTGGTGAGTCCTCACCATAATGCCACGAATTGATTTACTGCTTTGCACACATTTTCTCAATTAATTCTTACTTGAGCCATGGACTGTCATTCTCTTCCTTTTACACAAGTGGAAACTCAGGCACAGAGAGATTAAGCAACTTGCCCAAGGTCACACAGTGAGTAATTAGTGGGACTAGGGTTTGAACCCAGACAGACTTCTCCAGAATCTGCACTCTTAATCCCTTCGCTTTGTTACTGCCACGTTATCTGGTTAACACATTTAGTGACAAAGGCTCTAGCAGCCAGATTAGCTTCCTGTTTAATGACTAATCTATTAAGGTAATATTATATGATGTGATTAAAAGTTTAAAACAAGGGGCCCGTGGGTGACTGAGTTGATTAAGCATCTGCCTTCAGCTTAGGTCATGATCCCGGGATCCTGGGATCGAGCCCCACATTGGGTCCTGCTTTTCCTCCCCTCTCTCTCTCAGATAAATAAATAAAATCTTTTTAAAAAACTTAACAAAACAAAACAAAACAAAAGATCACCACTTGTAATTGAGTGGCTTTTCAGCTGCAGTGTGCAGGGAACACAGGCACTACCTGGACCCTACACTCTCATGGTCCAAACTTCCACAACAAGCCCAGGCCTATTGATGTTTGAAATCTGCTTCTCACTTCTGCATTTGTGATTTTATAATACTTCCACATGCATTAGTATCCCATTAATTGGCTAGTATATAGGAACAGTTGTCTTAGGAAGGGAGGGGATTTTTTTTTTCTTTTCTTTTCCATTAAAACCACAGGTCTACAGAATGAAATTCTCAATCTAATGAGTGCAACCTGGAAAGTAATTTCATGGGCTGTAGTACTTTGATGGCAATAATTCTTGGATGTCAAAAAGATAAGGACACAGTTTTCTGCTTCTAATTTTATTCTTAGAAAATGATGATACTGAGTTATCCATAGAGTGCCCCTGTAGATTAATTCCAGTTTTTCTTTTGTAGAGGAGATTTAAAGGAAGTCTTAATCTGCTTTATATTTAACTCTTATCTCCACACTCTGTATTTAAAAATAGAAAGCTGGACTCTAGTCTCACCTCCACAGACTCTCAGAGGGCTGAAGTTAACCCGAGGGTAAGGATGGGCTGAGAGCCACTCCAGGTCTCTCTCTGGTTTAGCACCCCTCACTGACTTTCCCAACAGCCCCTTCTTTCCAATTTTCAATCCAAGAACCTCATACTAACATGTCTGAAATGAGCAGTTCTTATTCTATGATTCTTGAATGATATTTAGCATACTGATCAGGTACTTTTCATTTGTCATGAAACTCGAATTCTGAATCCTTTCAGAATCTGCAATCTTGGAAATGTTCTGCATCCTTTAGTTGTTTTCTCCTGAATCCATGCTTAAGGTGGGAAGAGAAGTAAGGAGTACTTTGATTTTTCTTTTTCTCTTCAGCTGGTGAAAACTGCTCTGGAGGGGCGCCTGGGTGGCTCAGTCATTAAGCGTCTGCCTTTGGCTCAGATTGTGATCCCGGGGTCCTGGGATTGAGCTCCACATTGGGCTCCCTGCACCACGGGAAGACTGCTTCTCCCTCTCCCACTCCCCCTGCTTGTGCTCTCTCTCTCTCTCTCTCTCTCTCTCTCTCTCGCTCGCTCGCTCGCTGTGTCTCTCTGTCAAATAAATAAATAAAATCTTAAAAAAAAAAAGAAAACTGCTCTGTAGTACTTCCCCCTTCCCCCCTATTTCCCTTTTCCTCTCTCCTACTCTTCGTACTTCCTTTTCCCATCTCACTTTTCCAAATCCTCTCTTTTCTTCCCCTTGCCTCTCTTCCCTCATCACACCAACGTCTGAGGCAGCAGGAAGGACAGGAAGAGTTTAGGAGGTGGGGAGAGTGGGAGTCAGGGCAGTGCCTTCTTACCTACCTGTCGTTCTCCTTCCTGAGCTTCAGAAATACAGTTGAGGGTCACCTGTCCAAGAACTAATAATCTAGTCAGTCTAGATCAGAAAGGGTGAGGCGCCTCTATGGAAACCTCTACAGTTCTGGGTTTCTGGCATTTTCAACCTGGCAAAGTTAGCAAGCCTGATGAACTGTGGCTTGTGTAAGGGCAGAGGGAAAGACAACAGCGCAGTATGCGAGCAGAGCATCTCTGTATGTTATTCCTGCCCTCAATTCACATATACTCTCCCTCCAGCACGTTCTTCCTCCTGGTCTTACCCCAGTGGCATGTTTTCAATTCTAGTTTCTTTTTTTTTTTTTTAAGATTTTATTATTTTTCAACAGCGAGAGAGGGAACACAAGCAGGGGCAGAGGCAGAGGGAGAAGCAGGCTTCCCGCGGAGCAGGGAGCCTGATGCAGGGCTCGATCCCAGGACCCTGGGATCATGACCTGAACTGAAGGCAGATGCCTAACGAATGAGCCACCCAGGCGCCCATCAATTCTAGTTTATTAAGCCAAATACCAAAAGGAGGCTATTTTGTGCTTTGTTAATTGGAAAAAAAAATTTACAGCTCTTAGGGGAAAAAGAGCCTTTGTATTTTTTCTGTATTCCCTCTTCTTCACCACGACAATTGTAAGAGTATCAGTGGAAGCCACTTACTGTGTGCCTGACTGTGCGGGTACTGAATGTACATTCAGAGGAAACAGAGCCCCTCAAATTGTGGGGCCACCCACAACTTGAACAAGTACCAGTGGGTTCCAGGACAGTGCTTTCCAAATGGGATTATTTAGTAGAACATGAAATTAAGTTAGTTGTGAAGACTGGCATTTTAAAAAAATTAAGAGAATGGAATGGAATGGAACAAAATAGAAAAATATCAGAGGATATTGCATGCAGTAGGAATAAGTATTATTTTGTGAAAATTTGCTTTTAGTTAAATACACACATCTCTACCTATCTAAAATGGAGAGTCTGATAGTACTTACTGATATTTGGGAGCTTCTCTACATTTGCCGGTCTCCCTTACAACCAGGAGTATGACTGAGCTCTGGCTGCAAGAGTATGTCCAAAGGGAAAATGCCACTTCCAGATCCAGCACATAAACTCTCCCACATAGGCTCCTCCACTCTTTCGTCCTTCCATATGCCAGCTGGATGACAGCAGGCAACCTTGAAGCCACAAACTGTCAGAGCCACAATGTGGAAGTAGCCTGGGTCCCTGAGTCATCATTTGGAGGAGGGCCACTCACCAGAGTCACCTGACCAGGGATATCAGCTTTGAGCTTTATGTGAATGAAAAATAAACTCCTACAATATTAAGCCAGAATGTTTCACCTACCCTGTACATGTGCACGTGTGTGGGTGCACTTGGCTTATGCTATAGCATATATTTCTTAATGTACATTTTAATCAAAAATACTTGAAAGCCACTACTCTGGATAGTATGTTTCAAATGTAGTCCTGGATCAACTGTAGTTGAATCACTTGGAATGTTCATTATAAATGCAGATTTCTGGATCCTACTGAGATCTACTGAGTAAGGAAGGATCTTGGTGCTGGGGCTCAGGAATATTTAACATGTTCAGCAAACCCCACAGATGAACCTTATGAACACTAAATTTTGAAAACAGCTATTGCCCCAGCATGGTAGAAACGTACTTTCTTGGCAACCCTGGGCTGGTTTAATCCACCAAGCTTTATACCTATTTTGTTTGGTCACTATCTAAAGTGTGAGTCTCTCCCTATTCCCCACTCTCTCTATATATATAATCTTATGACAATAATGCTCTATAATGATTCACATAATCCTTTTCTAAGAATACTTCCCACTCCTCTCCGCCTTCCTAAACACTTTAACTGTCCTCTAAAAGCTTATTGTGTAATTAACAAAAATACTTAGCTCTAAAACCATTTTCCTGAACCTTTTCTTAATCTTCTGGCTCTCCCCTGAGTTATCTGTTCTGCTTCTCAATGGAAGCTGTTTATTTTCCACATTTTATAGACAATTCTGAGGGTTGGCAAGTGGGGCAAGTCCCTTCATCTGGTACTCACTGCCACTTCCCAACCACGACTGCTCTACTCTTTTGGATAGGGCTATATCAATTAATATGCCTTTGGTTGCAAGTAACGAAATACCAACTAGAAGAGCAATAAACAATAAGGACATTTAAGATCTCACATTATGGGGCGCCTGGGTGGCTCAGTCATTAAGCGTCTGCCTTCGGCTCAGGTCATGATCCCAGGGTCCTGGGATCGAGCCCCGCATTGGGCTCTCTGTTCAGTGGAAAGCCTGCTTCTCCCTCTCCCACTCCCCCTGCTTGTGTTCCTGCTCTCACTATGTCTCTCTCTGTCAAATAAATAAATAAAATATTAAAAAAAGATCTCACATTATAAGAAGTCAAAACTTCAGTGATAACTGGCTAATTCAGCAGCTCTTTTCATATTTCCACAGTCCTCTCCAGCATGTTGAGTTTTATCCTCAGGCTTCTTCCCTCATGATCACAGGATGGCTGCTGCAACCCCAGACATCATATCCCTCACAGCTATGTCAGTATTACTTTCCTATGTCTACTGTAACAAATTATCACAAACTTGGTGGCTTAAAACAATAGAAATTTATTCTCTCACTGGTTGGAGACCAGAAGTCTGAACTCAGTATCACTAAGCTGAAATCAAGGTGTCAGCAGGGCCATACTCCCTCCAAAGGCTCTAGAAGAGAATCTGTTCCTTGCCTTTCCCAGCTTCTGGTGGCTGCCAGTATTCCTTAGCTTATGGCTACCTCACTCCAGTCTCTGCTTCTATCTTCACATTGCCTTCCTCTCTATGTATCTTTCTTCTGTCTATATCAAACTTCCTTCTGCCTCTCTCTTGTGAGAACATTTAGGATACGTGTCATTGCATTTGCAGCCCATCTGGATAATCTAGAATAATCTCCCTATCTCATGATCCTAAAATTAATCAGAACTACAAAGATTCTTTTCCCATGCAAGGTAACATAAATTCTAGGGATAAGCAAACTAGATTTTTCTGAGGGCCATTATCCAACTTATGTCTATGTCCAAAGTAGGAAGAATAACTCTCCTCATCTATAATTTCTTAACAGGGAGAAAATCTTTCCCAGGAGCTACCTGTCTTAGTCTGTTTGGGCTATTATAACAGAATACCATATACTAGGTGGCTTAAACAACAAACATTTTATTTCTCACAGTTCTGGAGGCTGGAAAGTTCAAGATCAAGGCACTGGAGACCTGATGTCTGGTGAGAGCACTCTTCTTGGTTTTCAGACTGCTGAATCCAGTTGTATCCTCACATGGCCCAGAGAAAATTTCTCTTTCTTGAACTTCTTTTATAAGGGTACAAATCCCATTCTTGAGGGTTCCACCTTCATGACGTTAACTACCTCCCAAAGCCTTTACTTCCTAATACCACCACATTGTGGGGGGCAGGTAGGAGTTCAACATATGAATTTCCAGGGGACATAAACATTCCATCCATAACACCCCCATCCCAGCATATTGCTTCCTATTTCTACTGGTTGAGCTTAGGTCATGAAATCATGTATGTGGCTTCTTTGGAGGAGGAAGACTCTATTAGAAAAAAGAAAAGATGAGAGACTGAGGGAAGATGGTTGGTTAGAAACCATCAATATCTGTTTCTTCCAATAAATGCAGGGCTCCTCACTCACTGGGGAGTCTGCTTGAGACTCTCTCGCTCCCTCTTCCTGTGCCCCTCCCTTTACTCACACACACACATGCACACAAAAACTCTCTCTCTCTCAAATAAATAAAGCTTTTTAAAAAATCATTCCAATTTCTAACCTAAACAGGAGCAACTCTTTTCTGTTTCTAAAACCCTCACTCTTAGGATGTTCTTAAAATTTTGTTATACTAAAATTACCTCATATTTATGTTAAAAGAACTTCTATCTCTTTCCCAACCTTCATATATATTACAAAGTCTGTTTCCGTTGACTTAACTCTGGAAGATTCTATGTTCCATTGTCTTTTCCCAATGCCTGGCTTTCCTCTCCATGATAGAGGTGATAGGGGTTCTGGGGTAGGATTGGGTATGGAAGAAGAAAAAGTAGCCCCATTACACATACGTAATTCTAGTCAGTTCTTTTGGTAATATTTGTATCATCCTCTCTACCCTCTTGTTTGTCTTTTCTGCTTTTGTTTCTATGCTCCTTTTACCTTGTTTAGAAGTTGACCAAGAGCAGCAAAGATACTCGAACTATACATCCACATCATCAAGCTTTCATTCCTATCTCCTGTATTTTCTTTCTGTTTTCTGATTTAGTGAAAATATTAAAAGTAAAAAGAGGACTTATTGTTTGATAGCCTCCCACAGGGGCAAGAAAACATCCTGTTGTAGAAGAATACAATCTGATGATTTGTCTCAGAGTCTGAGCTGAGCAGAGAAAAGGTTCTTGCCAAGGGTGACCAGCAAAGAAGTATGAGTAGGTAATTTACCTCTCCCAGCCCCGAGATACATTTTTCACTTTGCTGCCCAAGGGGCAACTCTGAGGGGCAAGCATGATTTGTTTATTCCCCTGCTTTAAACCCCTCAGAGGCTCCTTTCCACTTCCACTTCACCTTTCACTTTTGGCCCTCCCCACACCCTATGACTCCAGTTACCCTGATTGCTTATAGTAGCTTGGGCTGTTTCACATCTCTGTGCTTTCTTTCTGTTGCTCTTCCCACCTCATCCTTCTAGCAAATACCCATTCACCTTCACAGCTCAACTCAAGAACCTCCTAGTCATTTGTGAAGCTGCCTGTGCCCTTTCACCTCCATTCTCCCAACTGACCTTTTCCTTCATTTTGTCCCCTCTAAAGAAGTATTTTAACATGTGTCACACTTTATTACAAAATTATTTGATATGTTTGTATCCTTCTGAGTTTTTTAAAAAATATTTATTTATTTATTTATTTAAATTAGTCTTTTGTGGTCCTTTTTTAAAATTTAAATTCAATTAATTAACATATAATGTATTATTAATTTCAAAGGTAGAGTTCAATGATTCATCAGTCTTAGAGAACACCCAGTGCTCATTCCATCACGTGCCCTCCTTAATGTCCATCACCCAGTTACCTTATCGCCCCACTCCCTTCCCCTCCAGCAACCCTCAGATTGTTTCCTATGATTAAGAGTCTCTTATGGTTTGTCTCCCTCTCTGATTTTGTCTCGTTTTATTTTTTCCTCTCTTCCTCTATGATCCTCTGTTTTGTTTCCTAAATTCCATATATCAGTGAGATCATATGATAATTATCTCTCTCTGATTGACTTGTTTTGCTCAACATAAAACCTTCTAGTTCCATCCACGTCATTGCAAATGGCAGAATTTTTGATGGCTGCATAATATTCCATTGTATATATATGTACATGTATATATAAATGTATATTTATATGAATGTGGAATATATATATATAGAAGATGTGGCATATATATATATATTTTTTGGTAATATTTGTATCATCCTCTCTACCCTCTTGTTTGTCTTTTCCACTTTTGTTTCTATGCTCCTTTTACCTTGTTTAGAAGTTGACCAAGAGCAGCAAAGATACTCAAACTATACATCCACATCACCAAACTTTCATTCCTATCTCCTGTATTTTCTTTCTGCTTTCTGATTTAGTGAAAATATTAAAAGTAAAAAGATATATATATATATATTCCACATCTTCTTTATCCGTTCATCTGTGGATGGACATCTGGGCTCTTTCCATAGTTTGGCTATTGTGGACATTGCTGCTATAAACATTGGGGTACACATGCCCCTTCAGATCACTACATTTGTATCCTTGGGGTAAATACCCTGTAGTGCAATTGATGGATCGTAGGGTAGTTCCATTTTCAACTTTTTGAGGAACCTCCATACCGTTTTCCAGAGTGGCTGCGCCAGCTTACATTCCCACCAACAGTGTGGGAGGGTTCCCCTTTCTCCTCATTGCCACCAACATCTGTCATTTCCTGACTTGTTAATTGGTGTGAGGTGGTATCTCATTGTGGTTTTGATTTGTATTTCTCTGATGCTGAGTGACGTGTATCCTTCTGTTTGACCATAAGCTCACCAAAAGTCGGCATTGTTGCTTACTCATGCTTTCATTGCCCAAGTAATTCATGAACACTTTCATTTTGTAAAAGAATCAACACAGAAATATAACATGAAAATCCCCCTTTACTTCTAACCCCTAAGTAACCCTCCCCTTCTCATCTTATTCGTATTTGAACCCTCCATGCCTAGTTCAACATCTGGCACACAGAAGTCCCCACAACTGTGTTTTGAATAATGAATGAATGAATGACTCTCCTTCCAAGGTTATTCTTCTCAACCAGTGACACATCTGATCATAAATCTGAGTTTAAATAACCATTCACAGCATGCAGCTTCCTCACTCCAAGGTAACATTGTCTGTGCTCTCTTGTGGTTTATTTTTGCTAATTCACTGTCTGAGTCTTCAGTCTCCTCCAGGTCCTGTTTACTTTGACTATTCAAAGCTCTGCTCCTCTGCTGGAGCCGTTTACATTGGGAGGAAGTTTTCTCCCTGCCTGTGCAGTGTAAATTGGTTTCTAAACAATCCAAACAGTCTCCATTAATATTGTACTGTAGAACAAGGCAGGATAAAACATTCAAAGTAGCAGGAGTTACTTTTTAGGTTGATTGAATATGATGAAGGAGCCAAGGACAAAGGGTAATTTATTCCAAAGGAAGTCAACACCTTTGCTTTGCACTAGCTCTTGCAGTTAAAAAATAGGGCTGGTAATTGGACTTGCTTTATGAAAATCTCATTAGCATTAGCATATAACTAAAATGCACAGCTCCATAGTTAATTGCAATCCTGTACTGCAGTTAACAACTACAGTGATGACATTTGCATACCGCACATAAAATTAAAAATGCATGTCAGATAGGTGCTCTTTCAGAAAAAAAATCCTTGAATAACATTGCATTCACTACAATAATCAGAAAGATTTTGAATTTGAATGGAAATTATATGTATAGTATGAGCTTTAGAAAGACAGAGGAGCCTGATCAAGGAGGAGGGGAATCTAAATCTGAAACATCACATAGGCAAAACTCCAGCAGCTGGAATCTTCTTCAAGGGCAGAGACCTGTAATACTGAACTGTGTGTGCTTTGTGGAAATACAACCCTTTCATCTGAAAGTCTCATTTCACCTCCCAGGCATCAGTCCTATCTTGGTGTTTTTCCTCCAGACTGTAAGCTTCTTGAGATCATGGGCTTGGTTTTTTAAATCTTTATATCCCACAATGCTTAGCATGTAGCAGGCACTCAGTTGTTCGAGGTGTGAACCAACTCAGGCCCTCTGTATTTGAATCTGGTAGACACAAGAGGCTGTAGTGAAGTGTAGTGAAGTGGATGTTCACTTTTATGTCCTGGAATCAGTTACCTTGAGCCAGTTACTTCAACTTCCCTAAGCCTCAATTTCCTCCTCCATAAAATGTTTTCTGCCTTCAAGGTTTTTGAGACGATTCAGAAAGAGAATACATAGTACTTAGCACAACACAGTGGCTGGCATATAGCAAGTGCTATTATTGTTCTAACTGTTGTTTTGGGATTAAAGATCATGGGAAAATGAAGCTTTCAGGTTTCTGTTTCTGTATTTGCAGCTTTTCCCATGTTGAAGCTGAAGTACAAATCACTTTGTATGTCAGTTCTAATGCCAGTCAACTACAAGACGGATCAATGTTATCATGAGTAACAACAGTATTTGCCACAAGGGCAAATGGGGCCCTGGAAAGAGAATGGAGGGGCCTAAGACAACAATACCACTCTCTAGGTGGATGATAGAAGAATCCGTTATCAGGCTTTGTACTTGAGACTCCTCTATTGACCCTAATGTGCCTACTTCTTGGAAGACAACAATGTACCAGGAACCAGAGTCAACGTATGCAATGCACTGTGCTAGCAACTCAGAGACACAGATGACCTTGGACATGGACCTGACTGATATACAACTGGAAGTTTTGGACTAGAAATAAAATGAAGGATCAGAACTAGAGTTAAAGATATGGGTGTCATCAGCATGGAGAAGAGTTGGAACACTGGACATAAATGAGCTCCCTGTGGCTATTCATTGGGGAACGCTCCCACTTAGGGGATGCAAAAGAGAACCCATTATCAGATTCATTATCAGGCTTTGTACATGAGATTCCTCAGGGTCCCTAAATTGTCTGCTTCTTGGAAGACAACCGCAGTCCAGGAATGAAGCTGATGGTGTCAATGAAGCTAACAGAGAAGGAGAAATGTGGGAGGAAAAGGGCAGAGAGGCCTGGGAGGCTGAAGGAGGGAAGAATTTTAATAGGTAGGTGGTAGTTACCAGAGTTAACTCTGTGTAAGATCAAAAAGGGCCATTGGGTTTGGTAATAAGAATGTCACGGTGATTCTTGTTTAAGAGGGAAGCTGCTATAGAATGGAATGAGTGAGAACTTTACATCAAGGGTAGGTTAAGAATGAAAGGATGGGAAAGAAATGTAGGCAAATGTAGGCTATGCTTTGGCAGTAAAAGAAAAAGCTCAGCCAGCAGCTTGAGGGCATAGCAGAGTTGGAATGGAATGTGTATAGTAGTGGAGAGACCTAAAGTAGGAACCAGTGAGAAAAGAGGAAGAGAAGATATGAGACAGCTGGAGGTGGTGATACCTTTGGAACCAGCCCAAGTCCCAAGCTGTACAGGATTCTTGTGAGCTATTTGTTCGGTTCTGTGAGGACTGAGGTCGGGACCTTCTCATTTGGGTGAGGTTCCCCTTTACTTTGGCCCTGTGCCCCTGGTTCTCACCTATATCCCAATATGTATGGAATCGTAATTTTCAGTTTTTTCATCGGTCTCCTCCTTTGAGGGTGAAATCCTCGGCTGCGGGAACCACGTCTTATTCATCTGAGCATCCCCAGTGCCTAGTTCAGGGTCTGGCACAGTCAATAAGGATTACTGAACTCAATTATATAGTCCCTCATGGCTAGTCTGTTCCATTAGCTGGAGTTCCCAGTAATTACACAGGCCCTTTATAAATCCTCCCACCTCTGCCCACATCTCACATATATTCGATATTGAGGTGAGAAAAGACGAGGTGTAGTTCACTCCCTTCCCCATACTTGGGGAGCAGACCAGAAAACATGGGAACCCTGTCTCACCTTGTACTGAATGAATTGTGTGAAGCACTAACTGAAAATGAAGCCAAAAAGCCACGATCCTATTCTCTCCTAGCTTCCTTTAGAGAGTTTCTCCCCCAGAGTCTACTTCTCTCTTTACTCTTTCTCTTCTGGCTAGTAGGTTTTTGGTTTTTTTTTTTTTTTTTTTTTTTCCCCAACTATCTAGTACCTGTTTCTATTTCTACTTTTAAAAGCCTGTTTTTAGACCCAAGCCTTTCATTTGCCTTTACTCAAAGGCTTTCTGCAGACTGACTATCTCTAAGAAAATGATCTTGAACCATAATCTGACAATTGAAGCTGAGCCAACCTTTTTCACCCCTTTCAATGTTTTTCACCATTTTCATCCTGTGTGGGTCCAGCTCAGACAAGACCCCAAAACACAAAAGCTTCTGTTAAAGAACAGACCCTGGGGCCTCCAATTTAGAGCGATAGGCCTTCCTGGAAAAGGAGACAGATAAATCCATGAACTCAAAGCTGTGTGCCAGACTGCCCTGATTTTCCTTAATAAATCAATAGTTGCAAAGCTTTCCAACTAGCAACAAAGAAACTTCCTTTCTCACTCATGCTTAAAAAATAATTTTTCTTCTTCCAGAAAATTTTTTACTAGTAATCTCTTTAGGTCTAATACGCTACCATTCAATCTGAACACATTGACTTCCCACATGTTGTGGGATTAGGATTGGCCTGGCAGTGACCCAGGGGCACCAAGAGGCAGGCAAAGTGGGGTGTAATTCTACTCCTCTCACTGACTGCCTTCTCTGGGGGGCCACTGCACACCCACCGTCCTGTGAGTCAGTTTGCAGATCCTGGGGTCCAAGAAAAGGAAGCATTGTCTCACAGC
The DNA here is from genome assembly GCF_003265705.2 of Callorhinus ursinus. Lineage (NCBI taxonomy): Eukaryota > Metazoa > Chordata > Mammalia > Carnivora > Otariidae > Callorhinus > Callorhinus ursinus. The sequence continues at coordinate 106,908,400 of NW_027397066.1, forward strand.
TATAAATCAAGAACTGTGTTTGTGGATTTCATTTTCCTGCTTCTCACTCATGCTCATTCTTGTTTTCCTGGCACAAGGGCATTTGCGCCTAGAATGGCTGCTTACCTCAGCTGACTGCTATTTGCTGGTATCCAGCTCATTTTGTTGTTCTGAAAAGCCACATAAAGGAAAGAGTTGGTAATTCTTCCTGATGCTACATTAAACTTATCTGTGCTAAATATGTCTCAAACACCCAAAGTGCCTTAAAACCTCAACAAAGCTGAACAAATGACTCACTTTTAGGCATGCAGGGGTGGGACACACACACACACACACACACACACACACACACACACACCCTGATCACCTAACGACACAGTTTTTGTCAACAATGCTCTACCAGTGACTTCCACTTTCAGCTTCTACTTGAGTCTTTTGGTTCCTGCCCAACACAAGGCTCTGCTTGTTCAGTGGGGTTCAAAATTCAGTGTGGAGTGGTTTGGGTGATGGATGTAGGACACACCACTCCTACCATCTTTGAGTGGAACTGCAGGGAAACAAAGGCACTTGGCCAGCTGCCTCTTGCACCTGATGTGTCCATGTAGAGCCTTTCCTCTGGCTTGCTCTGTGGGCCTACACAGTTGGACACTCTACCTCTTTCCCTCTGCTGGTGCCTTTGCTGAAGGAGAGCCACCCCATTTCCAAAGATGTCATGCTGGTGTCTCTGTCTAAAGCTGTTTTCTAGCAGCTCACGGCAACACAGAGTCATTTGAAGCATACACCTAAAGACTACCTTCTGTCCACCCAGCTTCCTCTGCAGCTTACCAAAAGGAGCTGCTTGTTTATCCAGCTGTCAGCCATTTCCCATAAATGTCTGGCCCAGTAAGCTGTGTTGTGTCAGGCATTGCTTTAGTACCAATGGGCTGGCCCTCTGCCAGGACCTCATTGTTGGTGACTCCATCTTGCTATTGAATGCTAAGTATGAGTCAGAGGTGGTTCTGGTGAAACCTCAGGCAGGTCCTGACAACAAGGGCAGACCAAGCCACACAGGGAGAATGTTACCTGACCTCCACTTTGCAGACCTGTGGATAGTTCTGAAGCTTGATGCCATGTTTGTACAAACAGTATGAAATGCAATTCAGCTACTCCTGTGCACTCATCACTGGGCTAGGCTGTCCGAGGCAAGGAAGAAGTGTATGTTGGTTTCTGTAGGAGCTATGGCCGGCAGCCCAGCTTCTTAATTGGGTTTTGTTTGAAAATAAATACCTCACTGGACAGTAACACTTATCAACTCTTTTTGGAAGAAAATTGCTTTGTGTAGGCTGTTGTGTAACTTTAATAATCTTATCGTTAGTCCTGAGTACTGTGCTAATTATTCAAAGTTGTCCTTCATCTTTTGTATGTATTATCGTATTTATTCAGCAGCAGCTGGTGAATGACTGTATTATTAGATAATGCCCACATTTTGAGAGATTAAATTTCCTAGAAACCAGTTCCTAAGTTTCACGTATCCTTGCTTATGCTTTTTAAAGATACTGAAGAAGAATATTCTACAAAACCCTTTCTTGCTCTGTGGTGATGAGGTCAGACAGACCTCCCCTCGAGGTTGACTAAAGCTGTCATACAACTTTGGGGTGGCCTTGGAAACTTGGAGACATTTGGGGCATGCTTAGTCACCACCACAGCTCAATCCCATGGCTCCTGTCACCACTTTGGTGAGTTGGTATTATAATAGAGATGTCACCGTGGTAAGGCCTGGAATGAGGGTCAGTCACAGGGCTGTTTCCTTGGTAAAAAGAACAATAAATTGTTTCTAGTTATTTTTTATTGGAAGGAATTTCCTAATGGAAAATCCTCTTCCGCTAAGTAGGATTTTATCTGTACAAAACTGTAATGCTTGTGACTGTCAGGGTCAATTCCCAATTCTCCAATTCTGAGAGCTGAAAAATGACATCTGTCATCATAAGAGAAAGAAGTATTTTTTCTTATGTTGGTCAAAAGCCAAGTCATTAATTGCCAACCAATAAAGATACAGCCAAGGCGAAAAGAATTATTCAGAGTTTTAATTGCCCCTGAAATTCCAGAAAGAAAATTTTACATTCATCTATACCTTAGGTAGCAAAAAAACTCCAAGGGACTAAGTTCTTTGGCCAACCCAGAATTTGGTTTGTCCAACATTCCTTAGAAATGGATCATTGGCTGGGATTTGTACATATGTTTGTTATAACTTCATATGGATTAGAATAAGATGAATACATACACACACACATACACACACACATTTCAGTCTGATACATTAATCATAAGTTACCAAGTTTTTCAAATTATTTTCAAAGACGCAAACTTTATGTGAGGGTAAAGATATTAACATGTAAAATGCAAAAATATTTCCTAGCTATGCTGCCATTTTATGTCAACTGAATACATAATGTAGCTTAAGAAAATCCTAATTTATAAATTAAAATGAAATGAATGAGATAAATGGGGAGGCTGGGTGGCTCAGTCAGTTAAGCGTCTGCCTTTGGCTCAGGTCATGATCCCAGGGTCCTGCTCAGCTGGAAGCCTGCTTCTCCCTCTCCTTCTGCTCCTCCCCCTTGCTCACATGCTCACTCTCTCTCTCTCATAAATAAATAAATACATAAATACATAAATACATAAATAAATATAAAATGAGATTAAAAAATGTTGAATAGCTATATTAAAAAAGTCAGCAATCAAGTTGTGCGATCTGGGTTACTTTTTTCTTTCCACTGCCCAAGGTTTTGTTTATAGTTTTATTGTTATATACTCAGGGTTTTCCCCACACTATAAAGCATTGATAATGTTTTCAATCCATTACTACCTTCTGGAGTATAATGTAAATTCTTATGTGTGCTTCAATATTTTTTTAGAAATCATTCTTTGGATTGCTTAGATTGCTATTCAGAGAGTGAGAAGGAATTACTTGGTATATTCCTTGTGTTTTTATTAAAGCTAAAAGTTTTTTTTTGAGATAATTTTTTTATTTATTCGAGAGAGAGCGCATGAGCAAGAGGGAGGCGCAGAGGAAAAGGAGCAGCAGGCTCCCCGCTGAGCAGGGAGCCCATGGACAGGGGTGGGCGGGGCACGGCTGGATCCAGGACCTTGGGATCATGACCTGAGCTGAAGGCAGACGCTTAACGACTGAGTCCCCCAGACACCCCAAAGTTTTTTTTAAATATGAAAGACTAGAAAATTCCTGAGTTACCTCAGATTTTAATCAGAGGAGGCAGAAGAGTGGAAAAATATGGGATGACGAAATGGTTGTGGTAGTAGAACCACTCGTAGGAGGACACTCAGAGGTTGTCTTTGATTTTAGTTTATATCTTAAAGAACATTTTACTTTGTTTCAGAGAAATAGATTGACAACAATATAGTGTGTGCAAAGCCCTTAACACTTTTCCTGGGACACGCTGACTTCACACTGGGATGTTGGGAGAGAGGAGTACCACAGTTACACAGAAGGCAGCATTCCCCATACCTTTTTATGTTGTGGTTTCAGAAAAGAGATCTGATTCTTTGTTTTTCCCATCCAACACTATAAATTGATTTACTCATTGATTCAGCAAGTATTTATTGAGAACCTATTATGCTAAAATAGTCTGGGAAATAGGCTTTTATGAATTGTGATATGTGACAAATTAGTATTAATTGTTGAATTAACAGAGGATTCTGAATTACCAATCAATTTAAATAAGTCAGGAATAGCTTAGAACTCTCCCTGAGACATGCCATATAACATAGCTGTATAGAAATTAAAGTAAATATGCATTTTGCTATCTGGGCAGTTTGCTAGTAGTCACATTGTTACCATGCATCTTGGAGGATGAAAAGGCAAAGAAGTCCATCAACAAAGTACAAATCTTCAAAATTAGGGTGCATTCTTTTTGTGATATAGGCAAAAGCGGATTTGTTTGTAGAGGGCTTAAATCAGGAAGGACTGGAAGGTAGGGACCAGAGTGTCGTGAGTTTACATGATCAAGAAGGAGGTGAGCTTATTATTCAGAAATTCAGAGTCAGCACAACCTAAATAAATCTGGTCTTAAAGGAGCAGCTGTTTCACTATGACTCATTTAAGATGCCTTGCAAAACCAGAAGCACTAGAACTAGAGCTTGAAGACAGGAAAAGTAACTACAAATGGAGTAACATTTAATAGCTGGCTCCTAGTAAGTATTGTCCAAAGGAAGCTTGCTTTTTGGTTGTCATCTAGGTATGTTTCTATTGAAATGTGAATGCAGTTTTCCACATTTCACAAAACCAAAAAAGCTCCTGAAATGGGCAAGTTTTCAGGATGTTCTTTTGAATCACTAATGTTATGCTTATCATGACTAGGGATGTAGGGATGTAGAGTAGGGATGAAGTTCTTCTAAGAATGAGGAAAGTTACATGCAAAAATCAAATTGATATAAAGTATTATCATAAAATGAGTGGAAGAAATGTCATAAGTCAATGACTAGTGGCTAAAGTATGATTTAAATCAGTAAAAGGCAGGTGCTACTATCTAGGAAATGATCTGATAGCTGGTCTCTTGTGAAATAGACACTGATTTTTATACTCCTCAACTCACGTATGTAAATAGTGGAGCTAAAACCAAAGGAGCTTAGAAGTTGAGAATTTTTAATGGCAATAGTCATAACTGGAGAAAGAACACTTTTTTTCCTGAATATGCTAAGAGCCAGTGTAAAATAGTAGCATTGTTTCGTTGCCGAATGCACCTACATCATCCAGTGATTTCTGTTACGAATGATTTAGATATAATTCTATTGCATTGTAAGAAACAGTTCAGAAAAACTCTTGGAATATCTCCAATTTCTATAATTCCCTTGTCAAAGGTACATATAATAAGCAAAAAAAAAATTTTTGTATTTTGCCTAAGACTGTCTCTGTTCAGTGATTCCATTTTCTGTTTTAACTATTGGATCAGTTTCTGAGATATTGAACAGCCAAATATATAACAAAAACAAAATATGGTTAAAACTCTTTCTAATTGTTCCCCACCTAAGGGCTATGGACTATGGTAGCGATATGGGAATAGGAGAGCAAGTGTGTTTTTCCACCATACACACTGTTTACATTGTAAGTAAATAATATGCATATGTTTATACTCCTATTTTTTAATAAGAAGTACTGTGGCAGTTATTAACTTCAGAATATTACTGGGTTTATAGAAGCTTTTATCATTATATGTTTTCTCACTCAATTGAACACTAAAAATACAATTACAATAAAATGGAGAGTCCTCAAGAATTTTTGACTTGGAAAGGAGTTCTCAAACTTGTTACTGGAACAATTCTGGTGTTAGATATGGAAGGACCTCCTTGAGGTTAATTTTTTTTTCTATTTTTTCCTGAGGGGAATATCAGTAGGAGATGCAGCTGGAATATTTTAGGACGTTCTAGATGATATATCTGTTTCCACAAAAATTACATACCTACATTTAATTATGCAATTCCTTAAATAGGGGAAATTATAATTCTATCCATTTGAGAGTGTATAATCTTTTAAAAACACATTTAGATATAAGCCATATGTTAAACTGAGTAAATCAGGTGTTGAAATAATGTGCTTTACTTTCAAATTAATTACACCAGTATTTTAAAAATTACAACAAATCAGTAGCAGCCAATGTACATCAGAATACATTATCAGGTCCATAGCTCTGTTAGAGGAAGATATTATTTTGGCACTTGGTAACGTTAGGATGTTGATAATGAGATGATACTTATAGTTTGAGGGCCAGGAACTTGCCTTTAACCTGTGAGTCAGTATTATCTGTCCATTCATCCACTGGGTCCAGTGTTGGCCAGTTGACCCAGAGGATGGGTTGTCCTGTTGACTCTTTAGTGGCACCTCAACTCCAGGAGTTTAGTCTTCTTTCTTTGGACAATATGCACTAAAGGTGACTGGCAGCAATTTTAATCTGCACCCTCTCTTCTTCCCCTAGCAATGTTCATTCATTCATTCTTACATTGAAAAATATTTGTGATGTGCCAGGAGCTATGCAAGATGCTGGGGATATAATGGTGAGCAAATACAGACACAATCAAATAATCACACAACTAATATGTAATTACAAACTAAGATAGGTACTGTAGGAAAGGATACGGGCCATGACGGAGAAGACTCTGATGGGGACTTAGAAAAGGCTGCCCTAAGGAAGCTTGGCTTAAGTAAGTTCTAAAGCTATACCAACAGAACTGGTAATTGATAACAGTGTATGATTTAATTTTAAATTAATTAAAATTAAGTGAAATATAAAAATTCAGTTTTTTAGTCACACTAGCCACATTCAAATGCTCAATAGCCACAACAGGACAAGTGCCTACTATATTGGACAGTGCAAGAATAGAATATTTGCCTCACGGAACAAGGTTCTATAGGATAGCACTGGTCTAAATGAGGAATAAGGATCAACCATCAAAGTGGTAAACAAAATCATTACAGGATGAGAAAAGACCATGTGCAAAGGATGTATTAGTGAAAGAGACAATTTACAAACTAAAAGAAGGACGTTGTGGCTGGAAAGAAAATGTGAGGACAATACAAAATGAAGCTGGAAAGGTAAGTAGGATCAAAAGCTTGTAAGGACTTTGGAATCTTCCGTGAGAATAAAGAGATTTGGGTGGGAGGTGGGAGATGAGTATTACAGGTTGAAAAGAGTTTCAGATGGTTGTAGAGAGTGAGTCCAGGGAACTATAGGAAGCTTGCTAGGTAGGCAATGTTGAGGAACTCTCTCAGTTTGGGGATTATGAATTCATAATGACACCAATCCTTTCTTCAAAAAGGCAGCTCTGTGTAGAAATGAGAAAAAAGGAGGGTAAATGCAGAGCTCAGATTCTGCCAGAAGAGTGTGGGCTAGGGAATTCAGGGTACTGGCAAGGGTATTACTGAAATAGGCCATGAGATTTTAGCTGGATAAGGAAACAAGGCATGAAAAAGAGGGCTGATGGATTGGTAGAAAGTGAGGGAGGTCAATGGACTAAAAATCCAAAGTCAGATACAGGATAATCATAGTGGGGGGCACAATCTGAAGGAGAGGCAAGTGTGGTCAGTGAGCAGGATGTAACTTTGACAGTGGAACAATTGCAGATGATGACACGATCCAGGTGTGACCCCAAGAGTGGGCAGCTGAGATGGAAAGAAGTTAAGGCCATTAGAGAGGCGGAGATTGAGACGTGGAGGCCAGACTGTCATATGGGTCAAATCTGAATTCTGAAGTCACTGGGGTTGAGAGGAGTATCGCTAGGAGACTAAAGATGGCAGGCCAAAAGATGAAAGCTACTAAAAGGTGGAAAGGAGGTACTATTAGGGGGTGTGACACTGCCTCAGAGGAGAGGGTTATGAATGTAATGGAGTAAGGGTCTAGAAATGGCAATGGGGGCAATGAAACACCAACTCCCCCTCTGCCTGGTGTGTGAGAATAAGCAACCACTATTTGAGAGGTCCACAGGAGAAGTGGTGTCTTCAGGTTTAGTTGGAGCAAGAAGGTGAAAAGACTCTTTAGAGAAGTGGACGATATAGGAGGGTTTGCTGAGTATGGATCATATGGAGGGCATAGTAGCAGGTTTTGGCAAGTGAGGAGGAATGGAGGACGCATCCAAAGAATAGTAAGAGAATAATCATGCTAAAGGATTGATGACTAAGATGGATTATATTTGGGCATTAATTGGTAAAAAACAAGTTGACAAGCATAAGAGTGATCACTGGCCCTAATGGTCCAAGGGTTTGGCTCACTTGGCCTGAGGTTGGGGTGTTTCTGCAAAGATTTCTGCACGTGCCACTGTTCTGGATGTTCTTTTTTTTTTTTTTTTAAAGATTTTATTTATTTGACAGAGAGAGACACAGCAAGAGAGGGAACACAAGCAGGGGAAGTGGGAGAGGGAGAAGCAGGCTTCCCGCGGAGCGGGGAGCCCGACGCGGGGCTCAATCCCAGGACCCTGGGATCATGACCTGAGCCGAAGGCAGACGCTTAACGACTGAGCCACCCAGGCACCCCTCTTCTGGATGTTCTTGAGTCAGAAGTTGCATTTCAACCCCTTTACAGCCTAGTGTAGCTTTGGTCCCAGAGCCTTTGATTTCAACACCTGCTAGGTATTGGCAATTTCACAGATGAGGTACTAAGAATCCCACAGATAGGGGATGAAGGATCCTATGTGAAGTGTTAGAGACCTCAGAGGTTGGGTGTTATCCAATCCCAGAGAATGGGGTATAGGCAATCCTAGAAGATATGTCTCTATACTCAAACAGCCTGGGGTATACTGGTCCCAGGAATCTGCAGGAGATATATGTCATATATACATTTTATATATATATATACAGTGCTGTGGCTTATTAGAACTCAAGGATTTAGGATTTACTCTGGGTCATCATATATAAGCTTCTCAACCTTTTTGAGTCAACAACATGTCCTCATTAGTCCCTAATTATAGATCAGAGGATCTTAAATATAATCATTGAGCTTTGTAATTTAAGAACTCTGGTTGCAGCATTATTTTCACTTTTCAAATTGTGAAAACTTGCATGACCTGCAAGTTATGTGCTATTTTTAGTTAGTTCTAGCAAAATATAGCTGGAGATCTTGTCACAAGATTAACAAACATAAACTACTGGGGAGGTTATTTATTATTTTAATTATGTGACATTATCTTTCCCCACTGACAAAAGCAATCAAGATGACTAAAATTGAATCAGTGAAAATGAACAGATTCCCAAAGGTTATAAGTGTTGTTAAAAAAATGTCATACATTTATTAAATTTCTTAGATGTTAACCAAAAAGGGTTAGTGAAATAAAAACCCAGTGGCCCCTTCCTTATGGGTTCAGAATCTGGTTAGTAGTAGACAGAATTCTAGAAATCATCTCATCAATCCTCTCACTTTCTAGATCAGGAAACTGATACTTAGGTCTGTTGCAGTGACTATTTCCAATGACTTTAACCTATACTGATAAAATGTCAGGCAAGACTTTGATAGTAACAGGAAATGGATGGAATGACAATAATATCGTAAGCATTAAGTCTCCAATATCATAGGATTTTGGATTACTGTTATAGCAGTGTCTGGTCCAGTGTTGTAATCCCCTTGAGAGTAGATTTGCGGATGGTCACCTGCTGCTCCTTGAACACTTCCCTGATGGGAAGCTGGATTCTCCCAGAGCTGCCCATTCTGTTATGAGGTGGCTATTAATGTCGGTAAGTCTTTACATTGAGTTGGTGTTGTTATGCCTTTGACCCATGGGTTCTACTCTCTGGAGCCAAGACCTCCAAGTGTTTGCCAGTAGCAGTTATGTCTGATCTAATTCTCTTCTTTTCTAGGAAAGACATCTGAGTTACATGTCATATGTGGGGCAAAGGTGAAGTGAAGAAAGAGAGAGAAAATAATGTGTTGTAGCTTATTATTAGAACTCAAGGAGTTAGGATTTATTCTGGGTCATCACATAGAAGCTTCTCAACCTTTCTGAGTCAACAGTATGTACTCGTTAGTCCCTAATTGTAGATCAGAGACTCTTATATCAATTATAATTACTGAGCTTTGTAATTCAAGAACTCTGGTTGCAGCACATCTTCAATTTTTAACTTATGAAAGGAGTAGCTATACTGAAAAGAAATCAAATGCTACAAATTGTAATATGAAGGGGAGATTCAGTGAAATATTTTTGTAATAATAAGATTTTTTATTTGTAAAGACTGGTCTGAGACACTTAATATCAGAATCTATAGACTTCATGTTGCACTAAAACACAATAATACTCAAGGTATTACAGCTTTGTAATAAAAAAAATAAAATTCTTAACAGTTATTTAACTGTTTCTTTTAAAAAAGAAAGAAAATATCCCTTCCCATCTCTTCAAATATTAGTTAAAACCCCAGGAAACAGGGGTGCCTGGGTAACTCAGTTGGTTGAGCATCTGCCTTCAGCTCAGGTCATGATCTCAGGGTGCTGGGATGGAGCCCCAGCTCAGGTTCCCCGCTCTTCCTCTGCCCCTTCCTCTTTCTCTACTCCTCCTCCTCCCCCTGCCCTTCTCCCTGCTCTCTCTCTCATATAAATAAATACATAATTTTTTTAAAAAATTCCAGGCAACAACTGATATGCTAGGATACTCTTAGCTAAGATTTAAATTAGATTTGGGGGAAGTTGTGCATATGTCATTTTCAGTAGGTTGCAGACTGTAAAAATATAAATTTACTTTGATTTTTTTACTTTAATTTAAATCCTAGAAGGCACTGTTTTTCTTTATTCTCTAGAAAATATAGCAGATGGGTGGTGCTGAAGGGGAGCAGAATTTGTCACCCCAAAATACGCCACTTTGGCCTTGAGGATTATTCTGATCTGAAAGCAATCAAAACCCAGCAGATTTAGCAAAACCTCTTTACCTCCGTCTTAATAGCCTAAGTTTATATTGGAAAGGGGGCCATGTCAGGAAAAGAGCTATTACCATAGATGGACCTTTTTACCTAAGAAACTTATCTGCATAACAGGGCAATCTTTGTTTTTTAAACATCTCTTCAGTCTTTCTCTGAATGGCCCTCCTTCCCTTGATATCTCCAGACTCCTACCCCTTCTTTAGCTCTGGTTGTTCTATACTCTGCTTTTTGAATTACTTGGCTGCCTTTTGAATCTTCATACATTTATGGAGCTCCTGTATGTGAATAATTTTGTTTTTCTTCCATTAATCTGTCTAGGATCAATTTAATTATTAGACCAACCAACCTATAAGGGAAGAAGGGAAAATTTTTAGACCTCCACAATGCTTATTTAAATATCCACTGATACAATTGTCCTGATAAATTTAAAATATAAAATTACTTATTTTCTAAACACAGAGACAGATGAATACACACATTCATCTGATAAATCTAGCCACACAGATGTTGATGTTTGTTCAAAGACTGACTTACCTACAGACAAAAAGTATTTTTAAAACATAGTCTAAGAAACCAGAGACAAATAGCTTGAAATGGAATTTTATTACAAATTGCTTTGAGTCTGGTGGGATTTTCAAATTCTGACATAACTAGATATGGTTCTATGTAAATTTGCTGTTAAAAGTCTTCACTATGTGTAGACCAATAGCCCTTATTCACCCACCCTTTACATGTCATTTTGCATGGTGAGAACAGGAGAAATGTGAATTCTATTTATTAGGTTGCCCATGTGAAGGAGGTTCAGTGTAAAACATTTTTGCTAAGTGTTTGCTATTTATTTGCTAGGATGATAGTGATGTTAAACTTGGGAGATGAGTGTAGGTGCATGTTAAAATTATATTTGGTAATTAGGTTATTTTACACGATAACCATTGATTTTATTTAGACTCCACTACATCTTAGGCATCTTGCCAAACGTTAGAGAGAGTATGAAGATAAGATAGTTCCTGTCCCACACTGTGATTGGTGAAACCAATGCTGAGAAATAATTATGATACAGCATGCTATCTTTCAGGATGTACAAAAGGTTATAACACATTGTGACATAGTAGAAACATAGTAGAAAGTTTCGAATACAAGTTTCCTGTTGAGTGAAGACGTTGAAACATACACTAAATCATGAAGAAAATTTTAAAGTCAGGGATGCCTGGGCGTCTGCCTTCCTCCCAGGTCATGATCCTGGTGTCCTGGGATCCAGCCCCGCGTCGGGTTCCCTCTGCCTGCCGCTCCCCTTGCTTGTGCTTGCTCTCTGACAAATAAATAAAATCTTTTATTTTTTTTTTAAGATTTTATTTATTTATTTACAGAGAAAGAGAGTGAGAGAGGGAAAACAAGCAGGGGGAGTGGGAGAGAGAAAAGCAAGCTTCTCTCGGAGCAGGGAGCCTAATGCGGGGCTCGATCCCAAGACTCTGGGACCATGACCTGAGCCGAAGGCAGATGCTTAACCACTGAGCCACCCAGGCGCCCCAAATAAAATCTTTTAAAAATAAATTAATTAATAAAGTTTAAAATATTTGTGGGGCACGTGGCTGGCTCAGGAGGAAGACCATGCGACTCTTGATCTCCAGGTAATGAGTTCAAGCCCCACGTTGGGTGCAGAGATTACTTAAATAAATAAATAAACTTTAAAAAAATGTTGTAAAATGAGATGAGCCACCTCTTTCAAAATCTTTAATTTTGCATGTTTCTTATTTTAAACAAAGTTTATTGTTTCATTCTAGCTTTCTGTAAGAGTTTTTTTTCAGAGAACTCTATGGAAGAGATACTTTTGAGCTAGACCTTGAGGAAATGAAGGTTTTCTGAGCAGGAAAGGAGCAGAATAGTCTTCAGGCATTGGGGCCTGCATAAGCAAAGGCAGGAAGCTGTGGTGTGTTTGGGGAATGGGAAGCTAATTGGGGCATGAGGTGGGAAAAGGTAGCAGTTGTAGTTAGTTCTGAGTCAGAGCCAGGTTGCTAAGTGTCTGCTTACATCCTCAGGCAGTGGAGAAACAGTGGACGGTTTTTCATTTTGTTTTATTTTAAAAATTTTATTTGTAAATAATTTCAAATTAACAGAAAAGTTGCAAGTATAAATAGCACAAGAAACGCCAATATATATATCCTTTACCAGATTCACTTATTGTAAATATTTTGTCCTATTTGCTTTTCATTTGATTTCTCACTCTCCTTTCTATTATGCACATTTTTTTTCTGTACATTTAAGAGTAATCATGGCCTTCTTCTCCAGAATACTTCTGTGTGGTTTTCCTAACAAGAGGGATACTCTCATCATAATCATAGGATGAGGGGCACCTGGGTGGCTCAGTTGTTGAGCATCTGCCTTCGGCTCAGGTCATGATCCCAGGGTCCTGGGATGGAGCCCCGCATCGGGCTCCCTGCTCCGCGGGAAGCCTTCTTATCAATCTCTCTCTCTCTCTCTCTCTCTCTCACTGTCTCTCTCTCTCTCTGTCAAAATAAATAAAGAATCTAAAAAATAAAAATAATAATCATAGAATGGTTATCAACTTTAAATGTAATCCTGATATAATACTTTTTATCTAATCTGGAATTCACATGCCAATTTTGTCGACTGAAATAGTGACATCTTTTATAACATTTTCTCCCTTCCAGTGAAAGATCCATTCTAAGATAAAGTATTGTATTTAGTTGTTGTGTCCTTTTACTCTTTTAATCTAGAACATTTCTACAGACTTTCTTTGACTTTTATGACATTGACATTTTTGAATAATATAGCCCCCCTTCTTTTTTCAATAGAGGAGGCTTCATTTTGATGCAGAGGATTTTATAGAGGGGGTTGCATAATCAGATCTGGGTTTTAGACAAAGTCATTCTAGAAGCAATGTTAAGGACGGACCTGAAGTTAAGAGAGTATTGTTTTGGTAATGAGATAGGAAGCTATTGTTGGCCAATATTACCTTCTAGGCTGGCAGGAGTAGAGTTTGGCTCTGGCCAGGATCCCTGGAAGTTGGGGCAGGTGTAGAAACCAAGGCAAAGGGATTCAAAGTCTGAGTCCTGGGTAAGGTTTCTTCTAGAATAGTGTAAAATGTCAAGTCCACAAAGGTTGATGGAGAAGCAAGACCCAGACCTAAAACAGTGGGCTTGAATTTCAGATTATAGCATAAATCAGATTAGATAGTGGCGTTCCTTCCGAAGAATAGTGTTAAATGCATAGCTGAGCTTACAATTAAGGAAAGTAAACCCCTGACTACTAAAAATTAAAAGGGAAGAAAAATACCAAAAACTAGGCATGAACTGATATTCTAGCAAACTTGAGGGGAGGTTTCTGGTCTTGGATATGACCTATGAAAACCTACAAAAATGCAGGAAATTAGGGCTTGATTGCCAGTGAAGAAGTTAGAACTGAGATCCTTGCATAAAGCCAGGATCAATAAGGGCTATACCCTCCATAAAAGAAAAAAAATCAACTATGGGCACTAGGAGGTGATAAGAATATTTGCCTGTCTTGGCCTGGACTTGGGGTGGAGGAAAAAAAAGAAAGTTTCATGTAGGTTTGGGTTTGAATTTACACTGTCTGGATGGTCTAGGAATCTTTCAGCCTAGAAATCCACGTAAAAAGACCCAGTGAGTGATAACACAGATTTGGCTGATACAGGCAGATGGAAAACTGCTTGGGAGGGACAAATAATCCATGCAGGATTCCTACAGAAAAAGCCTTGCTGAAGATGAGCTCAATCAAAAACTATAAGGTACACAAAGAGGAAGAGAAACTCCACCATGATTAAGAAGCCACAGAGACAAAAAACAGCAGAGTTAAATTCCCAGTAACTTCAAATAATAGAACTACTGGCTTAAGACTAGAAGATGAGCATGAAAAATAGTTAAAGACCTAAAAGAATTAATTTAAACCGTAAGAAAAGTATAAGATACTTGAAGATTAAAAGACAGGAAAATTTGAAAAATGAACAAGGTAGAACTTTTTTTTCTTATTTGTGAGAGAGAGACAGAGCACAAGCAGGGGGAAGCGACAGGCAGAGGGAGAAGCAAGCTCCCTGCCGAGCAAGGAGCCCGATGCGGGGCTCCATTCCAGGACCCCGGGATCATGACCTGAGCCGAAGGCAGACGCTTAAGCAACAAAGCCACCCAGGTGTCCAAAGATAGAACTTCTAAAAATATAAAATATAGTTGTTTAATTTGAAAACTCAGCTAAATAGAAATTTTTTTACAAAAAAAGGAAAATTAGTAAATTGGAAGATAAAGATATTTAAAAGAGTAAAAGATATGGAGGAATGAGAATTATTTGGATTACTGGAAAAAGAGAATACAGATAATCAGGGAGACATAATATTCAAAGAAATAATAGATGAGAACTTTCCAGAATAGATTAAAGACATGAGTCCTCAGATTCTGAAAGCACAATGAGACCCAAATGAAAATATATACTTAGACACATTGTGGGGATATTGTAAGAAAAAAAAAATTAAAGGAAAGAAAATATATTAAAAGTAACCAGAGAAAAAAGACATTTATCTTTAAATGTTAATTACCGTGATAGCAAAATTAGAAGCCAAAAGAATAGAGTAATTAAGTATTATCTTGAAAATGCTGAGAAGAAAATAACTGTTAACCTATAAATCCAACTCTGATAATCATTAAAGAACATGAGAAAAAAAGAACATCTCTGGACATACCAACACCCAACATAAGCATACATTTATATATGTCAATATACTTATACATATATACAATCAACTCAATAACAATTTCTGAAGGATGTACTTCAGGAAGAGAAATTTTGCCCAATTTAAGTGCAATAAAGAATGATGAGCAAAGTAATTGTTAAATATGTAACTGAATAAACATGTAATTAAATAACAATATCTGGGGCGCCAGGGTGGCTCAGTCCTTAACCCTCTGCCTTAGGCTCAGGTCATGATCCCAGAGCCTGGGATCAAGCCCCGCGTCAGGATCCCTGTTCAGCGAAGAGCCTGCTTCTCCCTCTTTTACTTCTCTTGCTGTCTCTCTTTCTCTGTCAAATAAATAAATATAATCTTAAAATAAATAAATAGATAACTATTTAATTTTGGGTTAATACAGAGAAAGAACTAAAATTCAGACAACAATTACATGTAACAAAGAAGGGATGATCAAAGTTAAAAGGTTGTAAGTTTCTTGCGCTGTTTAAAAAATTGGTAGAGCAATTGACTTTAAGTATATGACTTTGTTTTTTAAATTTAAGGATAAACAATAATAGTTACTGAACAAAAGCATTAGTTGGGGGGGGAATAGGGAAAAACTGTAATTGATCCAAAAGAGGGTTGGAAAGAATTTTTTTTTTTAAAGATTTTACTTATTTATTTGAGAGAGAGACACACACACAGAGCATGAGCATGAGCAGGGAGAAGAGCAGGGGGACAGGGAGAAGCAGACTGCCCACTGAGCGGGGAGCCCAACATCGGGCTCCATCCTGGGACTCCAGGATCATGACCTGAGCTGAAGGCAGCTGCTTAACTGACTGAGACACCCAGGTGCCCCAGAAAGAATTTTTTAAAAGAAAAAAAACCCAGGCATATAAATGGACTAAATGCTCCAGTTAAAGGCAGTTGGACTGAGGAAAAAAGGAATCATCTTTACACTCTTTATAATAGGAATACCTAAAATTTAAAAGCATAATTTGAAGTAAAAGAATTGAAAATAAAATAGGCAAATTCTAAACAAAAGAAATCTGGTTTCTATATTAATATCAAACAAAATATTCTTTAGGTAATGGAATATCATTGGGGATTAAATAATAAGAGGAACAATTCTCAGGACAATATAACAATTTTTTTAATAGATCTTATTTTTAGGTAATCTCCACACCCAATGTGGGGCTCGAACCTGCAACCCTGATATCAAGAGTCACATGCTCCATCAACTGAGACAGCCAGGCACCCCTGCAATATAACAATTTCTAAGTAGGACTAATAACATAGCTTTAAATTATACAAAGCAAAACTAGACGGAGTTATACTGGGGAGACAGGTATAGAAGCAAGCAATAAACAAGTTGATTGGAGGTGAGTGCCTGTGAAACCTCTAATTAGAGATGTTA
The DNA here is from genome assembly GCF_003265705.2 of Callorhinus ursinus. NCBI lineage: Eukaryota > Metazoa > Chordata > Mammalia > Carnivora > Otariidae > Callorhinus > Callorhinus ursinus. The sequence goes on from NW_027397066.1 coordinate 106,924,870, forward strand.
AAAGCACTTGGACATAACTAGTATCTAGGCTGGTTTAGATCTAAAAATTTGGAAGTAGAAGGATGTATAACCCCAACTTCAATAGATTCTGGACTTCTTGAGGAGAAGAATTATACTCAACTTTGAAGAACCCTTGTGCCTATTACAGTGCGTTTTACAAGTGCTCAGTAAGGGTTAAGTTGAACATAGTCTCATAGATACTGATTTTTTTTAGGATGTACACATTTTTAGTTCTAGAGATTAATATTTACTGAATGAATACTAAGGGGACTATAAGAAAGGTTTGAGATATGGTTCTTGCCTTTAGGAATATTGTAATTCAGTTGGGAGATTTTAAGACCCCCAGTAATTTGAAAAATTTAAAAGTAATAATCAATTGTCCATAATCAAGTTTTAACTGCTGTGGTATTTGAATGAGAAGAGAGAGAAAGTTCACCAAAGATTTGAGATATTGGAGAAAGCTGTATATAGGTGAAATTTTAGTTGGTACTTGAAAAATGGGCATCTTTGGTTTAAAAAGAGAGAGAAGAGAACATTTTGATTTGAAAAATAGGCATAAAGTTTCAAAGGCAGAAATTATTGTTCCTATTTGTATGACATCGATGACGCTAGTTTCAGTGCAATATAAGTGCTAAGGAGTGGTGAGAGAGAAAGCCCGATTGTGTTCCCTCTCTCAATTTCTCTCTCTGTCAAATAAATAAATAAAATAAATAAAATAAAAAAGGAAGTGGCCAGACCCAAAACCTTTAGTATGTTGCCCTTAGGATGACTTTAGTCTTTTTTTTTTAAGATTTTATTTATTTATTTGACAGAGAGAGAGAGAAAGAGATAGTACAAGTAAGCAGACAGGCAGGCAGAGGGAGAGGGAGAAGCAGGCTCCCCACTGAGCAGGGAGCCTGATGCCTGGGAGCCTGATGCCGGGCTCCATCCCAGGACACTGGGATCATGACCTGAGCTGAAGGCAGACGCTTAACCGACTGAGCCACCCAGGCGCCCCTGACTTCAGTCTTTTGTTATTTATTTTATTTTGCACAAAACTGTGTCCTGCATTTTTACGTAAATATCCACCATATAATCTGTCAATACTTTATTTCATGTTGATTTTTACCCAATGCATGGTCTTTTTATTTGATTATTAATGTTTATTAATTTTATAAGCAAACATAAACTAATGTTTCATGTTCAAAACATTGACAGTAGGGGCGCCTGGGTGGCTCAGATGGTTGGGCTTCTGTCTTCAGCTCGGGTCATGATCTCCAGGTCCTGGGATCGAGCCCCATGTCGGGCTCCCAGCTCAGTGGGGAGTTTGCTTCTCCCTCCCTCTTCCTCTGCTTCTCCCCTGTTTGTGCTCTCCCTTTCTCCCTCTCAAATGAATAAATAAAAACTTTAAAAAAAAATTGACAGTAATCTTCCTATATACGATTTTTCCATCCCACATCCCTCCCTCCCCACACCTAATATAACCACTATTCTTTGCACTTTTATATAGTGTTATCACTACATGTATACACAAAACTACTAAGTAAATTCCTTAGTTGCTTTTTAATTTTAAAGTGGCTTTTATGCTGGAAGTAATCCTTGGAACTTACTTTTTAAAAAATATTAATTTATTTATTTGAGAGAGAGAGAGAGAGTGTGCCCAGGAGCATGCAAGCCAGGTGAGGGGCAGAGGGAGAGGGAGAGAAGCAGACTCCCCGCTGAGCTCGGAGCCTCCCAGGACCCTGAGATCATGACCTGAGCTGAAATCAAGAGTCGGATCCTTATCCGACTAAGCCATCTAGGCACCCCTGGAACTTAACTTTTTCACGGGATATTATGTTAAGAATCATATTCTGTGTGTAGTTGTAGTCCATTTTTACTGTTTACAGCCTTCCATGTGTGACTCTGCCACACCTGTCAATGATTATTTAGGCTATTTCCAAATACTTTAGTCTATTTTAAATAGTGTTAGTATTAACATTTGTACGTGTCCACTAGTGTATATTACAAGGACTTCTGTGGGGTATATTTCTACTTAATATTGATTTAAAAGTCTTTCTGTAGAGCATAGCACATTAGAAAGACATTAGGCAAATGTTCTGATAGTGGAATTTCAAGTCTAAAATAATCAACATCTTTTCCTAAGAGGAATAGATTTAAATACCACCCTAGGAGTCTTATATAGTGTGCACTCAAGATAAGGGTTATTTACCAAATGTTTTCTTGGGGGCCAAAATTATAAGCAGTAGTTGATGTCAGATTTTTGTCCCAGTGACCCAATTTAATGTCAATGTTATTTTCAGGATACAAAAGGAAAACTGAGGACCAGAGGGAAGGGAAAGAGATACCAGGTTAACTGAAGCTTAGGATTGCTTGGCAGCTAGTCCAGAATAATTCACTTTCATCTCCTTTGAGGGTCTTACCCTACCTAGCAGCCCCCTTTGTGTGAGAGTGAACAATAGGAACAAAGAAAACCAAGGAAAAGGGCTCTGTCAGATTTCTTCTCTCAGAATCTGTTGATCGTCTACTAAGAAAAGTTTCTTACTCTTAAGAGGTTCTGAGCTTAAAAGTCTTGTTTCTTTGTGAACATGTAAGAAAGAACCCTTTTCTGCATGTGTGTATGTGTGCACACATGGGCATGGACATGCAAGGGAAAAGTGAACACTGGACAGTCACAGAAACGATCCTGCTACTCTCTATTATTGTCTTTTTGTTTTTTTGAAGTATTACAAAATCTTTTCACTTAAATGAAAATCATTCCTACACCTTAAATAACAATAACTTTAGGGACACCTGGGTGGCTCAGCCCTTAAGCATCTGCCTTCGGCTCCGGTCATGATTCCAGGGTCCTGGGATCAAGCCCCGCATCGGGTTCCTTGCTCAGTGGGAAGCCTGCTTCTCCCTTCCCACTTCCCCTGCTTGTGCTCTGTCTGTCACTCTTGCTGTCTCTCTTTCAAATAAATAAATAAAATATTATTTAAAAAAAACAATAGCTTTATTGCTGAAACTTCCCATTCATTTTTACTTGCAGCAATCACACCAGAAACCATGCACATTATTTAGTGAAACTACCTAATTTCCTGCTTGAAGCAAGCATCCGAGGCTTTGTGCCCAATGATAAAACTGTCTACCCCCTTTCATACCTACCTCCCATGGTATCATGATGGAAGGGAAGGAATGGTTATCTAAGTAGGTATGTTTATGGAAAATGAGGAACACACCAAGGGCCAATGGACTACCAGTGCTACATAGGTCTTCTGTCTTATAGCGGGTTCTTCTTTGACAGGAGCTCAGGGAAGAATCTTGTGGTCTCTAACTTCTAGTCATTTGCTATACTCCCATTCTTCTTTTCTTTTTGGAAAATAGGTTTTTTTTAAAAAGTTAGTGTACAAATGCCATGCATTTAGGTGGAAAACAATGCCAATGCATTACTCAAAGCCTACACATAAAGCATACATAAGGAAAATATTGTTTCTGAATTGCAAGGTGTGTTCTACAAGGAGATATTTTTTTAAAAAGATTTTATTTATTTATTTAAGAGAGAGAGAGTGCACAAGAGGGGGTAGGGCCAGAGGGAGAAGCGGACTCCCCACTCAGCAGGGAGCCTGATGCAGGACTCGACCCTGGGACTCCAGGATCATGACCTGAGCGGAAGGCAGTCGCTTAACCAGCTGAGCCACCCTGGCACCCTACAAGGAGATATTTAAATCAAGATAGAAACAGCAGAGGTTCCTCCTTGTTTGGATAGTACTTTAGGACATAACAAGGAACTGCAGCCCTTTTTCCTCACTATACCAAATGAGGATGCATTGCCCAATTTGTTTACCGCCCCCACAGAAGAGCTGGAACTAAGTTGCATCCAATTAAGGTCTGTGCTTGCAAGTACTATAGAGTCAATATTATTTTGAAAATTCTATATGTAATCTCTATTCAGCATGTATCTAAACATAATATTAATATTTAAGGTTTATAGACTCAGCCCTATAAAATATTATCATTGCCTGTTTATTCACCTCCAGTTTTCCTGTAACAAAATATTAAAATTTGATTGTAAATATATAAAGAGTAGAAAAGGTGAATTCCTCTTGTGAAAAGAGCACTAACTAGAGCATTCTGATTCTCACTAGAATTAGTGCAGAAATTTTTCTATAGATAAAAGAACCTCTTATCTTATGAAGAACTGCATTAATTACAGCCTGAGATTCTGTTTCACGCATCCTCTTTTAGAGCCAAAGAGAGAACAGAAAAAATGTGTGCTGTTGGAAGTCTGTACTCCCATTTTCTTTTTCTTTTTTGAAAATAGCTTTTCTGAAAGGTAAATAGTACACAAATGCCGTGAGTTTAGGTGGAACACCGTGCCAAAGCAATACTAATTATTCCAACAACAGCAATAGCTATAACTCTAAAAGCAAAAAACAAATTCCAATGTTATGAGTAACTTTGCTGATCATAACAAAAGAAGATGAAATTTAATGTCAATAGCAGTATGAGTGTAGGAGGTAATTCCATTTCATTTTCTTTTCAGACAAAACAGAAACAGAACATGGAGATACAAGCAAATGAAAAAATCCCAGGTAATAAAGACTATAGCGATATCTGTGATGTACATTGAGGCCAAAACTTTGGTTTTAGAGCTATAAAAGGCATTTTCCACTTTCTAGAATCTATATTAAGACCTATACTTCCTTGTGTGTCAATTATCCTCAAATAAAATAAAAGAAAAAAGACCTATACTTCTTATTTCCTCCCATCACCCATATCGGGTGATGGTGACCAACCAATAAATGGACACAGAGGAGGAAAGTGAGAATAATTTATTGAGCAGACATTCACTATACTATCAACACTATTGTACATGTAAAATTTACCAATACAAGCTTCCTGTTTTCTTTGCACCTCTTCATGACCTTTGTTCCCTTTCCTATTTAGCACCAACCCTTGCCCAAGCTTTGTCCAATGATTGGTTTGTCCTGCTCCGTTTCCGACCTGGGCCGGTTCACCCCTCCTTAGGCAGCCTGGTGGTCCCCCGCTCCCGGGAGGTTACCACATTGATGCCGAACTTAAGTGTGGACACCCGATCAGCATAGTGCACTACAGCCCAGAACTCCCGGGCTCAAGCGATCCTCCTGCCTCAGCCTCATGAGTAGCTGGGACTACAGGCGCGAGCCACCACGCCCGGCTCCAATGATTGGTTTGTGTCAAACTTTGTGTGTGTGCAAGCCTGCCATGTAATAGTACTGCCTACGTGCTCAGGTTTGGGAAAATGTCTTTCCTCATTTATTCGTGCATCTATAAAGCAAGCCAGGATATTCTTATGCACTGTTACTATAGACCATGTTCTCTATACCACCATTCCAGGAAAAGAATCAGGTGAGATGGAATACTTAGAAGATGGTAAGGAATTAAAAGTAGCAGTAAATAAGCATAATTCTACAAGTGACAACCCCAGATAACAGTCCTATTACTCTTCTCTAAGAATCCTGAGATAAAAAAACATGTTGAATCCGTTAAAATACCTGAACCCAGTGTATGGAATTGAGATTCATCAAAGTAAAGCCAGTTTCCCGTTGATGGTTTGGAATGGGTTCACATTTGCAAATGGTGTTGCCTCGTAGGGTAGAAAGGACACAACAAATCTAGTTTTGAATTTCAGATCTGCCATTTATTGGCTGATGACCTTGCCCAAGTACCCTTCTAATTCTCAGTGCTCTTCCACAATACAGAAAATGATACTTACCTTGTAGAGCTATTGGTGTGGGTAGAGATATTGTAGAAAGTATCTAGAATGGTACATGGTACAGATGGGCTGATAAGCAGGGAGCTTTTGTTGTTATTGTTATTAATCATCTTGGCACACTACTTTTTCATAAAATCTCTAATATTATAATGAATATAGAGACCCTATCAACTTGTAATAATAAAATAATAAAATGCCTTAAATTCAGAGACCACTTTTGATCCAAAGTACTCAAAACCCATTTCTATTTCTCTGCTTAGTTCTATAAAGGGGAAGAGATACTACCCCGGGGAGCATGGGGACACCCCACACAGGTACAGGGGCAGGACAGGGTATCGCTGTCCGGCTACAGTCTGTCTGCCCTGCCTCCAGCAGCCAATCCAGGCTGAGTGAAGAAACAAAATGGCACCGTGAGGAAGGTGAACCAAAGGAAAGGGATCAAACTGTTCACATTTTAGGCCACCAGGGATGTCTTAAATGATCCCATGGAATACAAATCACTTCAAATCACCTGAAAAAAAACGAAAGAATTTTGGAAAATGAGCAATTTACATAGAAGCTAAGAATTGAAGCAAAGATCTGGATTCCTCTCAAAAATCATTTTTAAAAAATTTTGTCCAGAATTAGCCCAGTCATTGCTTCCGTTCTCAGCTTTTCTCAAGCTGTAGAAACAGAGCCAAACTTAGTTCCTTCAGGTTTCTTGTTGGCTGCAAAATGATGAGGCCCTTCATCTCCTCCCTGGTGTTGCAATCCTTTCTCCGTGTGATTGCCTCATCCACCACCTGCCTCACGCCAACACTTTGCCTACTATTTTCTTTTCTGTCCCTCCTTCCCGTGTGGCCGCTAGGCCGGCTTGCCAGCAGTGGATTGGCCGGGAGCAGTGGGCTGTCATGTGACCACATCCAAGCAGCTGTAAAGCACCTAATTCTGAGTTTTCCATGACGCACCTGCTGTGGTCACATTGGTTCCCAAGTAAATAAAGGGGCAAATCTTTTCCAAAAGTGGTTTTGACAGAGAACAACTTAAACTGCCAAAGATGTTGACACATGGGCTGTTATCTAGGAGAGTGAGTAAAGCAACCCATTTGAACAACAAGAACAGATAAGGCCCACCTCTTTGTCCCCTTGCCTTTTTACATTGGTATTCCTGTGGAGACAAAGGGAAAGAAGAAAAGGAAACAAAGGCAGATCTTTAGTGCTGGCTGTCCCAGGGTTGATTAGGATGCTGATCTGTGTGGCAGGTTTCTAGGTTCTCACCCAACTTCTTGGCTGCGAGTCAAAGGATTTAACAGTGCGCTTTGTAAATAGTAGTGTACAAAGCCGGTCTAAAAATAGTACATTTCCAGGGTCTGAATTGGGTGAGTGGAATGAGTGGCAATGGCTGTATTGTACAAGACAGATTACAAGCGAGTTACGCGATGGTACTTGATATGCAGGGTTATTCACATGCTTCATCTGGTTTGGTTAAATAATGCAAACACATTTACCAATGTACATGATCATTTTGTTTATTTGTGCTCTAGAGAGCTCGTGTGTGTTTATGACAGACAAATGTACATGTTCTATTTTCTGACAATCAAACAAAGCTCTCCCGGATGAGGTAAATAGCTGAGTTAAATAGTGGAGCCGACACTCCTGAGAATCGCTGATGTGACACTCTGGTGGTTGTTAATGACAGGTTTCCTGCTGCACTTGCTGCCCTAAAGGATTTTTGCTGAAGGTGGGAATCAACAAGAGGCTCTGACAACTAGTAGGACTGCTAGGTCTGGCTGAAATCTCTCTTGAAACCATATGTGCGAAGGCTTGTGCCTCACTAGAAATTTTTCACCGTGACAGCAACTGGGCTTGTGCTTCCTCCCCCGACTCCTGTGGCCGGGCTGTGGGGACAGCGAAGGTGAGGTGCTTGTCCCTAGACCAGAGCAGACCTTGCAGATGACAAGGTCTGTGGCAGCCAGGGTTGAAGAAGACTCAGGTGCAAGGAGAAGCCTAAAGGAACTTTAAGTAGGAATATTATTTTCTGGGGCACCTGGATGAGCTTCTGCCTTTGGCTCGGGTCATGATCCCAGGGTCCTGGGATCAAGTCCCACATCGGGCTCCCTGCTCAGCGGGGAGCCTGCTTCTCTCTCTGCCCGCCACTCCCCCTGCTTGTGCTCTCTCTCTCTCTGTCAAATAAATAAAATCTTAAGGAATATTATTTTCTGAAATGAAAGTGCTGGGAAAGTGTTTTGCAGTCTTTTGAAAGCAAAAGCCACCCCACCTAATGTTTTCAGCCGTAAGTGGTGGTTATTCCTATACACTTTGAGGAAAGAAATTTTCTCATACCAAAGTACAATATAATTATTTCCTACACGAATAATCGTCTTTTAGGCAGTTTGGAGACCTTATTATTTAATGCAGTGTGGAAACTCTTGGGCAAAGCCCTCATTCTGGCAGGTTTGTTTCCAAAAATTTTAGAAGATGGAAACTGAGAACAGGAAGAGTGCTTGAAGTAACTGGATTAGGGAAATACATTATAGAGGATAAAACCCCCCAGCATATCACTTTGGCAAACATTTTTCCTACCCAAATTGCATGCCTTTAATCTGATACAGTAAATTGGGTCTGACGGTCTCTAGGAGCATACATGTTGGTACTCCTCTCTCCCCTCCTTAGGCTCTGTGGCTTTAGGAAAGTTACATAAGCGCTAACTCCCCAGTTTCCTCATCTGTTCAACAGTGAGAACAGTACCCACCTCATTAGGTACATAGTTGTGAGGATTCAATGGAGGTAATGTAAGTAAAGCAGTTGGCCTGTGGTAATGAATGGTCATCACAATGAGATGCAATTAACATTCCTGGGCATAGCCTCTTACCTGCCTAATAACATCCTCTTCTTTCTAAATGCGTATCATCTCACGGGCTGAACACTATGCAAATGTCTAATTCCTTCTGAGAATTACCACCACCATCTTTATTATTACCCTGGTTGCTTGAAGAAGGAACACTTCAGAAAGCATTAAGTCAAACATTCCATTCCCTATCATTTCCCTCTTTATCACCATCTACATGATAATGGGGGTTAATTTCTCTTTACAGCTATCTTGGAAGATAACATAAATCATTATTTTGGTTATTCTGGATTTTCTCAATCTGGCTTTTATTTCTTATGCTAAGGAATTATGATTTTTTTTTCAATAAAGTAGATATTTACTTACATCCCCAAAGAGTCTGGGAAACAATATAAATTTCATCTCTTGTTTGAGCCTGAATTTTTCAAATGAATGAGAGGATATAACTGGATAGTCTTTTTGGGGGGCACACCCTCGGACATGAGCAAAGTGAGCTCTGAAAGAGCCTGATGTAGTTATGGAGAAGTGATGAGCCAAATAACTTCCTAAAGGTCATAGTCACAGCAAAAACATTTACTCAGCACATTTGTAAAGTTAAGAAGAGCACTATAAATGGAAAAACCAAACTGTGCAAAACAAAATGTAGATGATACCCCTGCTGGTAATTATTTTCAAGATTTGCTTTCAGTATCTGTACTACAGTGTGGGGTTTTTTTTTTTTTCTTTAAGATTTTATTCATTTCTTTGAGAGAGAGAGAGTGAGCGCAGCAGGCAGAGGGAGAGGGAGATGCAGACTCCCCGCTGAGCAGGGAGCCTGATGTGGTGCTCAATCCCAGGACTCTGGGATCATGACCTGAACTGAAGGCAGTTGCTTAACCGACTAAGCCACCCAGGCGCCTCTGTACTACAGTGTTTTAAATTTATTCCAAAAAGAGGGATCACTGTTACTACCACAACTTTTAATGATTATCATCCAAAGTTAACTAAGTTCTTATAAAGAAAATCTTTTCAGCCAAATATATGAAAGTATTGGAATTGACCCATTTATAAAATTCTCACATCATGACACTTAAAAATCGTATCAGAAAGACAAAGGATTCTGATAATTGTTCAAGTTCAATTTTCACTGGACCAACTAAATGAATTCCTTTGCTTTCTCTGCAGAGGTGGCACAATCTTGCTTCCAAGGGGCTTTCCTCAAAGGGATAAAATGTATAAACATGGCAACTAAAAGATTGACGCTTCTCTTTCAATTCATTTGAGATTGGTTTTGTTTTATTGTAAGTCTATCTACTAATGTACTGACTGGGTTCTAGGTATTGAGAGGGATTAAAAACTATACCTGTGCTCATGAGTCTTGTTGGGGAAGAAATTACTTTCATCTAAAAACTACTCAAGACTGCGTCCATAAGTGTCCAATTACATTTAACCAGCTGCTAAAATAATGTCAGAAATCACCAAGGGTATAGACAGTCAACCCCAAGGTAGGCTGGTGTCACAGGGAAATGGTACTTGGTAAAGGTAGATGATGGTGGCTATTATGGGCTGAATTGTGACATCCCAAATCCATATGATGAAGTTCTAACCCCCTAGTACCTCAGAATGTGACTGTATTTGGAAATAAAGTCTTTAAGGAGTAATTAAGTTAAAATGAGGTCATTAGGTTGGGCCCTAATCCACTATGACTGGGGATCCTTCTAAGAGGGGATATTAGGATGCAAATATGCACAGAGGAAAGACCATGTGAAGGCACAGGGTGAAGACGGCCATCTACAAGCCAAGAAGAGAGGCCTCAGAGGAAACCAACCCAGCCAATACCTTGACCTCAAACTTCTAGCCTCCAGAATTGCAAGAAAATAAATTTCTGTTATGTGAGTCTTTGGTGCTTTGTTATGAAGCCTGCATAGACTAATGCTATGGCCTTGAAGGAAAAGTGAGATTTGTTTAGGTAGAGAAAGGCGGCACACGGGTTCTACACTTCTCTGTCTCATATTATTAAATATCTTCTTCTTCTCCTTTTTTTTTTTTAAATATTTTATTTATTTATTTGACAGAGATAGTGAGAGAACACAAGCAGGGGGAGCACCAGAAGGAGAGGGAGAAGTAGGCTCTCCGCTGAGCAGGGAGCCCGAAGCGGGGCTCGATCCCAGGACCCTGGGATCGTGACCTGAGCTGAAGGCAGATGATTAACTGACTGAGCCACCCGGGCGTCCCTAAATATCTTCTTTTTGTTTGCATGTTATTTTCCTTGCTTATCTCCTTGGTTCTACTCTTAGAGTTAGAATGTTAGGGGATTATGGGGAGAAGGAAGATGGGAAAGGAATTGGGGGAAGAGAGAAGAGGAAGCACAGAAAAGAGACTATATGATACCTGGTAACATACTAGTGTTTTAGTAGAGGTGATCAGATAAGGAAAAGGAACAAAAAGCAACTATAGAAGCAGTGAGCAGTCTTAAAACTAAGGAATGGCTTTAAGAAGAAGGAACTACAGAGTATTTAACAAGATTATTGAAAATCTGAAATTTATCTGCACTCAATAAAGAAGTCTTCATTGCTCACTTGTGTCCTCCTGATAAGTTCAACCTTTATCATTGAAAATAAATCCCAACATTATCATTACAGTTATGAGAGTTTTGTGATATTTATAACATCCCAGGGTTACCTTCCTGACACATTATTTTTGCACTTTTGAAATACATTTTTTTTTACAATGGTTGTAATGATGTAAATATAATATGAAAGCATTTATTATCAGGGGCGCCTGGGTGGCTCAGTTGGTTAAGCGTCTGCCTTCGGCTCAGGTCATGATCCCCGGGTCCTGGGATCAAGCCCCGCATCCGGCTCCCTGCTCTGCAGGAAGCCTGCTTCTCCCTCTCCCACTCCCCCTGCTTGTGTTCCCTCTCTCGCTGTGTCTCTCTCTGTCAAATAAATAAATAAAAATTTAAAAAAAAAAAAAAAGAAAGCATTTATATCAGTAGCAAAGACATGGCTGGGCTATTTAGTCAAATAGGACTTGCCACTCAAGTGATTCTCATTACTCATTAAATATTCCCACTGATTTAGGAATTTTCAATTGGTTGAGAAATATAGTAGAGACAATGACAACAGATGAAGATAAAATGGTACCTCAAATCTAGGATAATCTAGGAAAACCCTGAAACTCATCTAATATATTTTACCACCCAGACATAATTTGTTTTCAATGGTGATGTAAAGAAATGCTTTAAAAAAAGAAGTGCTTAAGCGACTACATGTACATTGTTGTTTCTTAAGGAAAAAGCATATGTTTGGTCTAAGCTCCTGAAAGTATACTTCAGTCTCAGTAGTGAATTTATAGAAATCTGTTTCTTTCATTACAATTTTACGAAATTGTAATGAAAGACACAAAGTTGTGTTCAGGAATGGGCAGGAAATAGGATTAGTGAGGAGAGTTTTTATACTCTGATCTAAACTATTAAGAAAAGAGGGTACCTGGCTCTCTTAGTTGGTAGAGCATGCAACTCTTGATCTTGGGGTTGTAAGTTCAAGCCCCACGTTGGGTGTAGAGATTACTTAAAAATAAAATCTTTTAAAAATTAACAAACAGGGATGCCTTGTGGCTCAGTAGGTTAAGCGTCTTGCCTTCGGCTCAGGTCATGATCCCAGGGTCCTGGGATCGAGTCCTGTGTCGGAGTCCCTGCTCAACGGAGAACCTGCTTCTCCCTCTGTCTGCTGCTCCTCCAGCTTGTGTGCTCTATCTCTCTCTCTGACAAATAAATAAATAAAGTCTTTAAAAACAAACAATTAAGAAAGGTATTTGGTGTGGAAAACATTTCTTCCTTCAGATCTCTTTTTTTCCCCCTGCTTCTCCCTCTGTCTGCTGCTCCCCCAGCTTGTGTGCTCTCTCTCTCTCTCTCTGACAAATAAATAAATAAAGTCTTTAAAAACAAACAATTAAGAAAGGTATTTGGTGTGGAAAACATTTCTTCCTTCAGATCTCTTTTTTTCCCCCTAGGCCCAAAAGTCCTGTACCTTCAGAGGTCCCTCCGAGGCCACAGCCTGTGGGCTTCCCATGAGAGGTTCTTGCCTTGGGTTGTTTATAGCCTCTACAGGTCTTATCAGGCTCTTCCTCAGCCTGCTGGCTCTGCCTTGCATGCTCATCTTTTTTGACCCTTTTTGGTCCAGATCCATGCTCTCCACTTACTCTCTTGGTCTGAGTGCTTTGGCCTTACTCAATTCCTGGACTGCCCTTACCCAGTGCCACTTTGACCTAACATCCTATAATTAGGGGACGTCTTCTCTACTCTAGTCCCTACCCCTGGTTTCTGAAATCCCAGCCTGGGCCCTCTGCTTTCCCAGGAGAAAAAGGTGAACATGTAAAACATCTTGAGTGTTTATTTTTTTTTGTATGTCTGTCAAAAGCACAATGCTTAGGTCAGTAAACATTTATTCTATGAAAGAAAGGAAGGAAGGAAGGAGTATTGGCTTTGTCCATGGGTGCTACACTTGGGAATATGGTCTGCAGCAGTAGGAAAAGGCCAGGTATGTTTCTGTAGCAATTCTGTTCTTAGTATATTCTTCAACCATTAACCTCAACCATTACCTCCTAACCCACCTGCTTCCATACAGAACACTTTTCTCCATAGAATGATTGTTCCTGACATCATTATCACCAGAAACAAGGAATTTTCCAAGGGTGGGCAGATACATTTCAGAAAACACAGCTAGAAGCCAAATTTAGGAAGAACAAGGAAGGTCTAAAAAGTACGCAGCTTGCCTTATTTATCCCAGTGGTGTTATTATTGCCAGATACTATGTAGACCCTATGATTTCCATTTCAGTAACCAAAAAGCTCCAGAATAACTGGAGCAATTATTCCCAACTCTTTTCTTAGATCATCATATCTAGTATAAAGGAAGGGAAAAGAAAAACTAATACCCTCATTATGTGACAGATATTGAGGTAAGTATCTGTTGAAAACATTTTATTATGTATTAAGATTTGATTTATTTGACACACAGAGAGAGTGAGCAGAAGCAGAGGGAATGGCAGAGGGAGAGGGAGAAGCAGGCTCTGCACCGAGCAGGGAGCCTGACACAGGGCTCAATCCCAGGACCCTGGGATCATGACCTGAGCCGAAGGCAGGTGCTTAACCATCTGAGCCACCCAGGAGCCCCTCTAGAAAACATTTTAGAACATCTACCCAGCCCATAAGGATCCCCTCAGGCACACCACTCACCACAGGTGAGCTTCTTCAGCCATGTTTACGCTCTCCAACCCACTGTCTCCAGCTGCCATACACTCATGCACAATGAACTCCTGCTGTAAGGTAAGGAATCGGACTCATTGTGAGACTTTGTAATTGGGATTATGGGATTCCCATTCCCTCTTAGTTGGTGTCTTAGAAAAGGATGTGTAGACTCAAAAGCTATGGGCAGTCATGCTGTGTCAGCTCTGTTGGCTTAGAAGAGAGAAGACAAATATACATAGAGAAGCTACAATGGCTCCTGGTGATGACTTTTTATCTCTTGGTTCTAACCTCCTTATAAGCCTTAGCTAAAGTCTTGACTTTAAGAATAATGAAGGGAGGGCGCCTGGGTGGCTCAGTTGGTTGAGCAACCGCCTTGGGCTCAGGTCATGATCCTGGAGTCCCAGAATCGAGTCCCACATTGGGCTCCCTCCTGAGCAGGGAGTCTGCTTCTCCCTCTGACCCTCCCCCCTCTCATGCTCTCTCTCTCTCAAATAAATAAATAAAATCTTAAAAAAAAGAATAATGAATGGAATATCATTACCTTATAATTAATTCTCTTGTCTCTCTCTCTCTCTCTCACTTTTTCTCTTAAACTGGCTCAGGTTGGCTTCTGTTACCTGGAATGAAAGGAATCCTAACTAATAAAGTGACACACATGCTTTCCCTTATTTAATATGATTTTCACAACAGATCTCTGAGGTATTTTTTATTTTACAGATGAGAGAACTGGTATTAACTAAGTCGCATAGGCTTTCTTTATGGCTTGTACATTTCAGGGATGGTATTTGAACTCTAGTTTTGTGGCTCCTAAAACCTGGGCTTTTTCTGCCCCTATCCCTTTGGAGGTATTCTGACAGCTGGGAGAATCCTCCCCCATGGCCTCACATGCTAAAGTTTTGTAAACTTTGAGGTAACAAAGATTCCAGGTATCACCATCACCCCCCAGCTATTGATTCCCTGGTAAAACGCCAGTTTTTGCCTACCCCTCCCCATTAGGAACACAGACTGTGCTTTCTTCTAGGGCTGGAGGAGCTGTTCTTGGGCTCCACAGGGAGTAGGGACCCTCCCCTAAAAGAAATAAAATCAAATCCAAAAGATTGTACATGTTTTGGATATGTTTCTGACCTCTGTCAGTCATCAGGGCCCTAGGGCATCCAGGCTTGTACTGCAAAAGGTCTCCCCTTGCATAACATTCACAACAGTCCTTCCACTGGAAAATTTGACCAAGATGGGTCAGTCTATTCTTTCCCAAGAACAGAAGGTCCTTTATCCTTCCACTGAAAGCAGGCTACACCAAAGGCTGTTTTTTATTTATTTGGCGATTAATTATTAGAAATCCATCATTCAGATCCTTCCAGAGAGGAGCAGATGCTTCCTGTGTGAGGCCTGTGGCCTATGTTTGTCCAGGGAAGTGCTCTGGAGCTCCTGTCTTGCCCAGGCCCTTTGGTACCATGATATTTGCTTAAGAACCTGTTCTGTCTTAAAGACATGGACATATTTCCCCCAATCTTCCTAATGACATGGGTCCTAATTAAATGACCTATTTTGCACTCAGAAACAGAATTTATTGTCTTTCCGTGGATCCTGAGCCCAAGTATTGGGGCCGAGTTCTTGGTGTTTGAATTGCCTGTCTTCTGAGGGAGATCCAGTGTAGCTCCACAGAGATGGGAATTGATTTTTATTTCTTGGATGATGATTCAGCTGGCCATTGGCGATTGCAGGAACCACAGTAGCCGGCCCAGAGTTTACAAAAGCGAAATAATAATCACAATCTGGAGATCTCACTCCACTCTTATCCTCATCTTCAATTCTTTCTCCCTCCTGACAAAACTTTGTATCAAAGTGGTGGCCAGTTCAAGAATCTAGATTAATTGTCCACGTGCCACTGATAGTTTCTTTAAATACCATGGGGAAAAGTAAAGGAGACTAAGATTAACGTTAGGTTAATCTTCCTTTAGTATCTGGCACAGAGTAGTCTCTGAATGAATGTGAAAAGAATGAATTACAATAAGAGCTTATAAAACATTGAATGAGGGCGCCTGGGTGGCTCAGTTGGTTGAGCGACTGCCTTCGGCTCAGGTCATGATCCTGGAGTCCTGGGATCCAGTCCCGCATCAGGCTCCCTGCTCGGCGGGGAGTCTGCTCCTCCCTCTGACCCTCTTCCCTCTCATGTGCTCTCTCTCTCTCATTCTCTCTCTTTCAAATAAATAAATAAATAAATCTTTAAAAAAAACATTGAATGAAAAAAGAATCTATACATCATGATATTCAGTGAGAGAGAGAAAGGGAAGAATTTCTTTATAGAAGAATGGCAGCTAATAAAGTAGAAGGGATGATAGAAAAAAAAGCACTATTTTGCAATTTTAGTGTAATGTTTGATCAAGGCAAGGATCATCAATAAATGCTAATACCTTTGGGTGAAGGATTGTTGGGAAAGAAGTTATTCAAAATATCAACTACCAGATCACTTATTAATTACCAAGGGGAAAGGATACCTTGCCATATAGAAATACAGCAAATAATATCTTAACCAAGCACCACTATTACTCAAAGCACCACCAATAATGGAACAGTGATATTATATGCCTCTTGATATGGGGCAGTCTGAAGTATATAACATTAGTATATAACATTAGTACCTATCTTTTGTCAAAATATTTAAACTGAATCTAATTATGAGGAAACGATCACACAAATTTAAGATGTTCGACATTCTACAAAATAAATGACATGGACTTTTCAAAAAGAAGTTAATTTTGTGAAAAGGGAACAAGTTAGAGAGATGGTTCTAGATCAAAGAAGCCAAGAAGACATAACCAAATTCAATGTGTGAATGGATCTTGGATTTTGAAAAAATCTATAAAAAACATTTTGGGGTCAATTAAGGAAATTTAAATACAGAGTATACATTAGATGATATTAATTAGAATTAAATTTCTTATGTGTAGAAATGATTCTGAGGTTATGTAAGAGAATATTCTTGTCTTAGGAGATACATCTTGAATGTAAAGATAAATTGTCATTATGTCTGCAATTTATTTCTTTTATTTTTTATTTTTTAATACATTTATTTTTTTAAAAAAATATTTTATTTATTTATTTAATTGACAGAGAGACAGACAGCGAGAGAGGGAACACAAGCATGGGGAATGGGAGAGGGAGAAGCAGGCCTCCCTCAGAGCAGGCAGCCTGATGCAGGGCTTGACCTGAGCCGAAGGCAGTCGCTTAACCATCTGAGCCACCCAGGCGCCCCTGCAATTTATTTTCAAATGGTTCAGTGGTAAAAGTATATATATATATATATATATATATATATATATATATATATATATATAGTACATAAAGTGTGTTTGTGTGTGTGTTTTGGAGAGAGAGAGAGAGAGAGAGAGAGAGAAATTGGAGCACAATGTTAACAACTGTCGAATCTAAGAGAAGAGTATATACTTACTCTACAGTTCTTTCACCTTTTTTGTGGATTTGAAATTTCCCAAACAAATAAATTGCAGGGGGAAAAGGATGAAGAATAAACTGACTTTCACCTTATGAATGAATTAGAGCCCAGGTAGTTCT
Organism: Callorhinus ursinus; assembly: GCF_003265705.2. Lineage (NCBI taxonomy): Eukaryota > Metazoa > Chordata > Mammalia > Carnivora > Otariidae > Callorhinus > Callorhinus ursinus. The sequence continues at coordinate 106,942,211 of NW_027397066.1, forward strand.
TTTCCTGAAATAGGTGAGAGAAATTGGCAAGTTGGGCAGAATAAATAGGTAATAGAATCATAGAATATCATAAGTTGAAGTTCTTTAAACTCTAATATTTAGACTGGTTCTGAAAAATGATCTACGAGAAAAAGTTTTCTGGTTAAAAAAATGAGGGAAACAATGTATGTGCTCTATCTTCCTTTTGCTGAATCACAACGAATACTGTTAGTGTATCAAAGTTCTGAGTAAAGAAATGTGTTTGATTTTGTTTAATGTCACAGTTTTTAAACTTATTTGACCATGGAACCTCCTTTAAAAAATGTTTCCCCTATTTTTAAAAAGATTTTATTTATTTATTTGAGAGAGAGAGAGAGAGAGCATGAGCAGGGAGAGTGGGAGAGGGAGAAGCAGACTCCCCACTGAGCAGGGAGCCTGATGTGGGGCTCCATCCCAGGACTCTGGGATCATGACCTGAGCTGAAGGCAGACGCTTAACCGACCGAGCCACCCAAGCGCCCCCAAAAATGTTACCTCTATTAATTTCCTCAGAAATGATGTTCCTCAGAAGAGAACCTAGAGAAACCCTGATCTAGCTCAACAACATCCTCATTTTACGGGTGAAGAAATGGAAGCTCAGAGTAGTTGATGTCTCAAGGTCACAGAGGAAGAACGGAGCCCAAAACTCAGGTTTGGAGAAAGGTAATGCAAACACAAGGTTTATTGATATTCACAGAGAAGGAGAAAGGTTTATTATAAAGATCATGTGGATTGAAATATTTAACACTATTTCAACCAAAGAAAACCCCATATTTTATCCCATTTATAGATGTTCTACATATAGGATCTGTTTTGCAAACATGACACCTTTGTTTATAACCATGGAGACATATGTTGTTTGCTCCTAATATTGTACCATACGTGAGAAATTGAAATGCCTTCTATCTGTGATGCTAATTTAAGTTTCATCCTGTTATAGGGACTAAATATTACATGGAATTGTGATAGAGTTGCCCTGTCTTAAGTTACATTATTTACTCTAACAGTTGTGATAGGCTAAGGGGGAAAAAAAATTCCCGCATTTTATTGCTTTACAAGCCAACCACGTTAAGAACATACATCTGCTTTGAAACCACACAATTTCTTTTCTAGTGCCCAAGCAGATTTGCCGTGGGCTCGCACAGTTCTCAAACCGGGCTGTGTCTCTGATGGCTGCAGTTTGCATTCCAAGCATGAGCACAGCCCTGGTGCAGGACGGGCAGGCTCAGTCAACAGATGTCAACTCCCCTTGTAAAGGCGCTGCTCTGCCTCACAACTGGCAAAGAGAACTGAAGGAGTTCCCTTCCCTTTATGGCTTTTATCTCTCTGGTTAATAGGGGATGATGCTTAAAGGAGGCAATTCTTGAGCAATAAATCCAGACTGCAAATAAAGCAAGGGGAGAGGGAGGAAAATTACAATGTAAGAAGTTTCCTTTGTTTACTACGTTTAATTGGGATTCCACACATGAATGAAGAGAAGAGGTTCTCTTCCAGGGTGACTGGGAAGGGGAAAAAAGGTGGGTTTCCTCTGTCTATGTGCTTTTTAATGTGCAAATTAGTCAGAGCTTTTCCCAGCCCAGGAGAGTTTGCAGTTCTGAGTACAGGGCCAGTGTCTCAGTGTGTGCTCAGTAAATATTAATTGAAGAGGATGATGGCTTTGAGGAGTGGGCTTCATGACACTCTCTCAGGCACAGCCCTTTGGCGATATGCATAAAGGTCACTCTGTCTCTTGCCCTGGGCCCTACCCCAGTGACCGCTTGGGTTAAGGAGAGAGGTCTCTGTTCGCTCATTTGTCTTCCCTCTTATCTGCAGTTCTCTCCAGCCCACTCAGCCTTCTGCACTCAGAGGCTGCTGAGAACAAAACAGGGAAGAGTAGAAGCAACAGCTGTTGTCGCCTCACTTCTTGTGCAGTCTTCCTCCACGCAACTCCACAGTATCCTACTCGAGCTGGCAGGAAGAGAAGGGGGCTGAAAGAATAGTCTGGAGAATTCGCTGGGGGCTGCAGCAGGAAACACGGTTGTGGTAGACTGTGTTTTCATTCCCAGCAGCTCAACCTTTCCGACAGAGGATTACACAACCTGCAGTGCCTCCTGGGGGCGGGGAGTCCACAGTTTCTGCACCTGTGATGTTTGGCTTGGGCATGTGAGTACGCCAGCCAATGGTATGTGGGTAACCTTCACTATGCCTCATTTGAGCAGAAGTTCTAAGAGCCTACTATGAGCTGAATGTGCTTCCACCCAAAACTTTCATGTTGAAACCCTAACCCTCACTGTGATGATATTTGAAGGTGGGGTCTTTAGGAGGCAATCACCTCATGAGGGTGGAGCCCTCATGAGAGGGATTAGTGCCCTTATAAGAGGAGACATGAGAGAGATGAACTCTCTCAGCCATGTGAGGATACAAGGAGAACACGGCTGTCTGTAGGCCAGGAAGCAGACCCTCACCAGACACTGAATCTGTTGGTACCTCGGTCTTGGACTTCCCAGCCTCTAGAAGTGGGAAATCTGAAGCCACCTACTCTATGGTATTTTTGTCATAGCAGCCTGAACCAAGACAGGAGTATTGTATGTTTCCAGCAGCTCTCTTGCTATTTTTCTCTTTGCCTTAAGAATGCCACATCCAAAAATGGCAAAGGCTCTTTCAGCCTGGATCTGGAATGAAGAAGACATGAGGCTAATTTAATGCACATGTCTTTTTTATTATAGATCCCAGAAAAAAAGCCTTTGTGGTTGTAACTGGGATTTGAGGGGTGTTTGTTATAGCAGCAGAGCTAATTTATGCTGTTCGAGTGGAGTAGGAAAATGAAGTTTGTGACTTCAGTATTCCACCAGTCCTGGTCTTTACCCACCGGGCTGCAATTTCTAATGAATAATGAAAGCTCTGGAGCCCTTGTACCTCCTGTTTTGACACTGCCCCCAAGAGTCTCCTTGAGCTAAATAAAGCATGGTATGTTGTATGATACTCCAGCTATCAACAGGTCAAGCAAGGGGCTTTATATGAGGGTAGGCTCTCCAAGAATAGAATAACCTTAAGTTTCTCCAGAGGCTTTTATGAAAGTATCTTTCACTTGTCTGAGTAGCAATCCGGATTAACCTTAGTGCCTTCTCCAACACTGGAGGCACTCACAACCTTCGAAGAGGAGCAAAGGGGCCTACGGCAGAGTAGCATAACGACACAGATAACTTTGACTCGTTTGTGCTTTGCCTTAGTATATAAGGTCTTCCCCCAAAGCATATGCCTATTATAAATTATAACTAAATAGTGACTTGGACTACTGTCATGAACAGGGAAAAACTACCTAAAAAGTGCAATATTCGTGAACTTGAGTTTAATTATAGCTTTGTGTTATTAGGGATAATTATTTGTTGGTGTAAGTTAGTACTATGCCTTTATGAAGATGGTTGCATGAAAATATTGAATCACACAGCCTCCTTCAGAAACTCTTTGACTATAAAAGTCTCATGCTCTTGTGAAATTTAAGCAGATTACATCATACCACTAGATTTTGTTAGTTATCATAAAATAAGGAGTTCAAGCCAACAGATGATTATAATTGACAACAAGAATGTAACTGTGAACTTTAAAAATATGCTAATGCTTGTCCCTGTGTAAAAATATTAGCCCAAGTTCTTTCTATGGCATATGTGTGTGTGTTTATAATCTATTTTTATAAGAGTGTAAAAAAAAAATCAGCTCCAAAAATATCACTCTCCCCTCTGACATTTATCAGTGATAGTAATAACGTCAGGGAGCATTAGTATACTGAAGAAGTACAGAGATGCTGCCTAAAGCGTAGGTTTGGTTATTATTTTATTAGAATGATATATATCCTGATTCCTGGTCTAATTTTAATGATATTTTAGATCAAATTCCTATATACTAGATGGTGACTGTGTTGAGGTCTGGCATCTGATTCTATTCTTTGTAGTCTCCTGAGCTTGCATAAAGCCAGGTAAATAAGAGGGCCTTAAAAATTATTTGCATGGACAGACAGAGGGACAGATGGAGAGATGGATGGGTAGGTGGATGGAAGAATGAGAGAAGGAATAGACAGATGGGTCTCCTCCCCAAAAATAAAATGAGGAAAAAAATGTTATTGTTTCTGTGTTGATATTAATTTAATCTATTTCAGAAGGAAGGCCATATTTTCTTTTAATATAAATGAGATAAATACAAATTAATATAAATTAAATTGTGATAACCATTATCATCATAGTAATCAATCAGAATACTTAGCTCAAGGCATGTTTTGCTTTTTTTTTTTAAGATTTTATTTATTTATTTGACAGCACAAGCAGGGGGAGTGGCAGGCAGAGGGAGAAGGAGAAGCAGACTCCCCGCCGAGCAGGGAGCCCGACGCGGGACTCGATCCCGGGACTCCAGGATCATGACCTGAGCTGAAGGCAGACGCTTAACCAACTGAGCCACCCAGGCGCCCAAGGCATGTTTTGCTTTTAAGTGCTCCTCTTCTGTTACTCCTTAGGGTCTTGGTGCCGGCTAGTTTTCTTCATGCCCCCAAAGGTTTTCCTTGAGAACCCTTCCACGTTGACCCACAACAAGATAGGGTTTCACCATCTAGGGAGGGCACATGGCTTAGAGTGCCTCAGTTACTCTAAAGTAGTCACAGGGTGTGGACAGAAGTTTCTGTCCTATAATCCCTTTTATAGGAACAAGGAAATTTAGATTGGAATATGGTTTCTTGATGAGACTTGATGAGGTCTATAATTGTCTTAATGAGAGGTTGGTTCCCATACACCTAGACCTGTTAGGTTTTAATTATCAACTACATGTTTCATCCATGAAAATAAGAAACTTCCAAAAGAAATTTTCACTTCCTTCCTTTAAAAACACTACCTTGACTTTGCACTCCTCTCCAGTTGTTGCCCTAGTTGTCGAGCACTTGATCCCAGTCACCACACCTTCCTTCTTGAATTTTACTCCTCTCTTAGCTTTCATGACCTCACTCCCTTGTTCTTTACCTATTTCTGAAACCATTCCTTCCCAGAGCCCGCTGCTGGACCCTGTCCATAATTCACCCTTACATGTTGTCTTTTATCAGGATTTACCCTCCATTCTCTTGCTCAATGCCCTCTTCTTCAGTGCTCTCACCCACTCCTGTGGTTTTAATTCTCACCTCTACATTGGTAACTTCCAACTCGTTACATCTAGTCTTGATCTCTGCTCAGTTCCAGACCTGTGGATTCAATGACTGCCAGATATCTATGTCAGGACACACATTCACCTTAAGCTCGTGCTGTGCATCCTGTATCTTGGTTGGTAGAGACTCTCTGTCTCCCATGGCTGGAATTTGAGAAAATGATTCTCCCAGAGCTTAACAAACAGTAAACTAAGACGTTAAACATTCCAGTGCTTATATTATGGCAGTCATTATGTTAGATTGGAGTATACAGACATTTCCTACCATGAAGGAACTTGAATTGTAAGAGACGAGGAGGACAAGCAAACAAAAAATGGCAAACAAAGGCAAAGCAAGGGTGACATTTAAGAAGTAAAACACTGTGAGTGTAAGGAGGAGAGATAGAGTGATACTGAGTGAGGACTTCCAGAAGAGGTGGCAGCAAGCTGGGCCTTAAAAAACAGGTAGAAATTTTTTCAATAAAAATGTGATAGTAAGAAGGATAGTATTCTAAAATCAGGTAAAGTTGGGATGCCTGGGTGGTTCAATTGGTTAAGTGTCTGCCTTCGGCTCAGGTCATGATCCCAGGGTCCCAGGATCGAGTCCCACATCAGGCTCCCTGCTCGGCGGGGAACCTGCTTCTCCCTCTGCCTGCCACTCCCCCTGCTTGTGCTCTCTCTCTCTCTCTCTCTGACAAATAAATAAATAAAATCCTTAAAAAAAAAAACAGGTAAAGTACGAAATTGTTCTAAGCTTCAAGCTTTAAGGGAAGGGAATGATATGATGTGCTAAAAGGTGTGTGTGTGTGTGTGTGTGTGTGTGTGTGTGTGTGTTAGGGAAGTGGGGAGTATGGTAGAAGAAAAAACTAGAAAAGTAAGTTGGGGCCAGCCCATGAAAGCAGATGTTTGTTTCATTTACTTGAATGAAATGTACTTTGGACTTCCTGTGAGAAGAGTAGGCCCCTAAATTTCAGGGCTGACATTCACTTATGTAGTTACAAAATAATACAAGTTGACATTAAGTTGAAAAAGTGCAATCACGTGATTTCCTGCCATACACCAGAGAAATTCATAGCAGTAAAACAAGTATTTAGTGACCCAGTATGTTGTAGATTCTTTTCCAAGTCTCATTGCTTCCCTGGCCAGCCCTGGTCAAAAATGCAAGTCAGGTTAAGAAGAAAAAGGGGAGAGAAAAAGAGAACAAGGGGAAAGGAGAGCTAGAGGGGAGAGAGGGTTGGGGGAGAAGGGGGCTGAAGGAGATTAACAACTCTATTGTTCATGTAGAATGTTCTCCTACTGAGACAACTATAGCAGAAGAGGAAAGCAGATTGATCAAACCAGTTTTAATAAGTCTTATATTCCTGCAGTCCTCACCAGAAACATAAAATCTGGGCTCTCCAGTAAGAGGTGGATGTTTTTACTCTACTAGTTTTAAAGGGACATGGAACATGATCACCATTTTCCAGGATAGGATTTACCTGAGACTGGCTTAGAAAATGCCTCATGGAATCCATCTCTTCCTTCAATCCTTGGATAAGGAAAGCAAGAGAATTTTCTGTAAAGAACAGCACCAACAACAGCTTATAAAGAGACAATATGGAAATCTGAAAACATTTTAAAACCCAGATTATGTGTATAACTGAATCAGAAGCTGTGTTTTACAAAGAGATAATATATATTGTCTGAAAGGATTAGAGTTCAAGAAAGGAAACAGGTTAATGTCGATGGTGGTTGCCTGCCATGATGGATATGAAAACCTAGAAGGTAGAGAGAGAGCGAGGTCTGTGTTGGGTTACTATCATGTGAAGAGGACATCTAAAGAGGAAAATGAATCAGAGGTTGGTCTTCCATGAGTTGCTACCGAAAAGGTTGGGAATAACATCTGTATGAAATGGCTGGTGGTGAACAAAGAAAAGTTTTTTTCCCCTTTTTGTGGTAAGCGGTAGTGTGACACACAGGAGAGTACACCCTATATTCATAGCATGAGGATTGGTTTATCTGCAGAAACAATGTGTTTGAATTGAAAAAAAAAAAAGTGCACTTACAGGCCGTGTAAATGAAGAAATTTGCACCTCAAAGGGTGCATGAGGATTTATAAGTAAAGCTCCAGAATCCAGAAAGAAACAGTGACATTAACATGGTGTATTTAAAGGAGATGAAATCCAAGGGAATTTGCCAGATTCAAGAGGAACTCCTCTGTGTTCTATCCAAGCTGAACATTCCATTTTTACAAGGGCTCCTTTGTTGTCATGTTTATACACAGACTAATAAATGCTTGACCTTTTTTAGTGATGAAGGAACAGTCTGTGCCTCAGGAGCGTATTATTTCAAGAAGCACAAATGAAGAGAAAGACCAAACCCTTCTGGGACAGATGGACTAAATATTTTGATATTGGAACCACATGGGGAAAGGCAGGGACTGGGAAACAGAAATGGAGGCCTGATAAGGGAACCTGGAAACAGCATCAGTCCTCTCAGATGTTTCCAGGGACTCCAGGTGTGTAGGGCACTGACACCAACCTCACATGGGGAAGGGAGCAAAGCGAGAGAAACATTTATCTTGATGTGTAGTAAAAATGAACAATAAATGAGAAAAATATTTGTGATCTGGCAAAAGTGTTGATGTCTCAACTTTTGACGGCTGTATGAAAACGGACTAGTATTCATCCAGCCTTTACTTTCTACCTAGAATTAAGTGTTTTGTATGAATTAAGTTAATCATCACATTGACCCTAAGATGCAGGCACTATTATTTCCATGGCTTTTTTTGTTTTTTTAATGGACAGAGAGGTTACAGAGAGAGTAAGTAACCTCTAAGAATCACAGAGGTTTGGAGTGTTTTTTTTTTTAAAGATTTTATTTATTTATTTGAGAGAGAGAAAGCCCAAGAGGGGGTAGGGTCAGAGGGAGAAGCAGACTGCCTGCTGAGCAGGGAGCCCGATGTAGAATTGATCCCAGGACGCCGGGATCATGACCTGAGCCGAAGGCAGTCGCTTAACCAACTGAGCCACCCAGGCGCCCCAAGGTTTGGAGTGGCTTTAACTCCATTTGGTCTGATGCCTGACTCCCCCCTTACCCTGCCCCCCAGTGACTTGAGCAGTCACTAGGCTCTCTTCGCCCTCCCTCCTCTGATGCTGCTTTCTTCCCCACTCCCGGTTCCAAACAAGAGCTGCTGCTAAATTAAGGGGGAATGCCAGAGCATCCAAGCTACCTGTGTAGTTGCCCTTAAAGTACCTCACGTATTTGTGTGTCCTTGCAATGATAAACCGCTGGTGATTGTTACAGTAGCGTGGGGCATGCTTAGGCTGTGGTATCTCATTACTACTGACTGTTTTGCCTAACATCATATTAACAGTCATTTCAAGAGTAATGAATACTAATTGATGATGGTGACAGAAAAGTTTATTTTAAAAAATTGAAAATAACTTTAGATTCAAAAAGCACTGGTCGAAGATCAGTGATGAAATGTGGGACTCCAATTATCGAACCCAAACCACAGGTATCTAAAATGCAGCAGAAAGAAGCAGTGAAAATGTGAAAGCCCTAAGTAACGTGAAGCGATTGGTCTCGCTGTTGGGCATAATGAACTCCTCCATGCACTCAGTGCCACACGATGCAGAGCTGATGGCACCTCTGAGACTGTTCGTAAAGAGCAATGTGGAAGGGGACCGGTAACAGCTCTGCTCGAGGACAGCAGTGTGTTCAGGGGGTGTCTGCCTGTGAGTCAGAACCAACCTGTCCTCCCTACCCCTTCTCCCTGCCAAGGAATCTGGGTGCTCAAGCCTTGCCTCTGTTTCTTCCATCTTCCCCTCACCCAGTTCCTGTTTTCAGAAGTAATCAGATAAACTCATTCATTCTGAAAAGTTTAATATGTGACTCTTCCAAAGGCAGGTGGTTTTAACCGAAAATCAAGCCTCAGAACAAAGGTGCCACAAGGTTTCAAATTTAACTCATTATATTCAGGAGTGTGAAAAACCAAGAGGGAGCTTTTTTTTGTTTTCCATAAATGATCTAATCTGACTTCTCCAGCCTTTCCCACACTGGGTGATATGGTGGGGGGGGGGGAGAATCTTAAAACTGCCATTTAAAGTCACCTCAGTCTCTTTCAGTTTTAGATAGCTTTATTTTGAGCAATTATTCAATCACTTACAATTTACCACTTGTATTAGTTTTCTGTTGCTGCTATAAGAAAAATGAACACAAATTTAGCAACTTAAAACAACATGAATTTATTATCCTACAGTTTTAAAGCTCACCGGTCCAAAATGGGCCTCAAGGTGTCGGCAGGGCTGCTTCCTTTCTAGAAGCTCCAGAGGAGAATCCCTTTCCTTGCACTTTCCAGTTTCTACAGGCTGCCTGTATTCCTTGGATTATGGCCCTATTCTTCCATCTTCAAAGCTAGCAACAGCTGGTGGAGTTCTTCTTCCATCTCTTTCCTCTGATCTGACTCTTCTGCCTCTTCCACATTTAAGGACTCTGATCACACGCAGTCTGTCCAGATAACGCAGGATAATCTCCCTACTTCAAGATCAATTGATTAGCAACCTTAATTCCATCCACAGTCTTAATTCCCTGTTGCCATGTAAAGTAAGTTTTCATAGGATCCAGGGATTACGACTTGGACATCTCTAGGGGGCCATTACTCCACCTACCATACCACTTTTTGAACTTGTTTCTCTCCCTCTCATTATTCCTTCCTAAAATGTTGCATGGGTGCATAGAGACGGGGAGAGAAGGCCTCACACCCAAGAGTTCTCTCTCCTCTGGATCCTTTCTACTACAAAGTGCTGGACCAAGGTTGTTTCTGGTCAGACTGGATCCCACTGATTAAATCTGTGACTTGTGAATTTGTGTTTGTTACAGTTATCTTATGATGTGTAACAAACCATCTCCAAAATTCATGGTTTTAACCATTAAACCAACAATTACTTTTCATTGAATCTATGTGCATGTGTAGCTGAGGTCACTCATTTGACTGTATTCAGCTGAGAGCTTGGCTGGGACTGGAATGTCCCAGATGACCTTTACCCTCCACAGTCTTTTTCCTGGTGTCCTCTCACCATTCAGGATTATGGCCAGAGTTTCTTTACAGCAAGGCAACTGGCTTCCAAGAGAACAAAAACAAAAGCTGCCAGGCTAGGGCCTCATACGTGTTCCACTAGATACAATCACTTGGTCAAGACAAAGTGCAAGGTCAGCCAGATTCAAGAAGGAAAATAGACTCCATGCCTTTGTAGATACAGGTAGGAGAAGAAATGATAGCAGCAATATGTGCAGGCAAACTTCCGTATAATCTGTTCTCTTAGCTTGATCAGGGCCCGAGGCACTAGCTTTGTGAATCCTGAATGTAGCTTGATTATAAATCTCAGTTAGTCAGCACTTTCCTCATTCTAAGCAGGGCTCTATGCTTATGACCAACCTGGGCAGTGTGCCCTGCAGCCCTTTGCCCCAAGGTCACTGAACTTCTACTGTGGTAACCCCCTGGTAAATGCTTCAATTGGCCCCATTATCTACATCTGCCGTCCCAAAGCTAGTGGGAAATCCTGGGCACTTTGGGTGCTACAGACTGCTAAAGGAAGCTTGGGAATCCTAACTTAGCTCCCTCCAATGAGCTGTGCTGTGCCACCATTTTTACTCTGTTGAGCTTCTTGGCTACAGTGGAGCACCTTGCACGGTGGTCTCCTCCTGGAGCTGGAGTTAGATACAGCTTGCCAGCTGATGAGTTATGCAAGTAATGCATTCCTGATCTGAAGGGAGGGGTACAAACTCTCTCCACTTTTGGATTTCTCCTCAAATCTATTTCATTGCTTCTTCCTCTTGGATTTTTCCCCAGAAGGTCAAATCAGAGCATGCATGGCCAACTGCTTGATTCTCATCATCTCCAGAACAAAAGGACTTTCCTCCTTTCCCTTTCGGGTAGTGGCTTTTCTCACTTTGTAACTCCGTTATAAAAGGTAGCATTTGTCTGGTCCAATCTTTTTTTTTTTTAATTTTTTAGAAAATATTTTATTTATTTATTTCAGGGGAGGAGAGAGAGAGAGAGAAAGCATGAACAGGGGGAGGGGCAGAGGGAGAAACAGACTCCCCGCTGAGCAGGGAGCCTGACACGGGGCTCGATCCCAGGACCCCAGGATCATGACCTGAGCCGAAGGCAGATGCTTAACCGACTGAGCCACCCAGGCACCACTTGTCTGGTCCACATCTTAAGCTGCTGGGGATGATAATGGGCAAAGAGGGAGATTACAAATAAAATAGATGACTATTTCCCAAAACTCTCATCCACATTAAGAAATGAATCTCTAATTAGGATAATTAGAGCATCAGTCATTCAGGTTGTTGGACTGGAGGCTCTGACCTGGAGTCTCCCTGTACTGTGACCACAGTAGCCATTTCTCTTTGGAAGGTGACTGTTGCCACATAAGAGCTTCCAGGAAGCCAGGGGGCATAGGGGGAAGAGAATGAAGAGAACCTCTTCATTCTCCACCATTATGTTCTTCCCACCACCAAACACCTACATGCCCATACACACATTCTGAGAGTCTCCATCACTTGGGCTTTCCAGAGACCAGTCACCTGTCCTGCTCACTCCTTGGGGCTTCCCTCTCCTTCAGACAGCAGGGCCCCAGCTGCTCCTGCTGCTGCCCAATAAACTGGCATCAAGCCCAGTTTATCTGTGAGTTGCATAGGCAGCTCATTTCCCAAGGACTCTATGTGTTCTGCCTTTGTTGGGGTAGTTAGAAAATGCATGATTTTAGACCTGTAGTGTATCGCTGGGAAATTCAACTATACTTACACCCATTGCCTCGTGTATATGTGTTCAGTGTATTTCTTCTGAAAATCCTGCCTCATGTTGTCATGAGACAAAATTGTCTGCTAATGTGGAATATCATTGCCACAGCACTTTGAACATTCTAGGGGGCTCTAAACCTATGACATTAAATATTAAAGGAAAGGACAAATAAGACAACTCCATAATGCTTAGTGGTGGAAAAGCTGTTGATGCTATAACGTTCCTAGAATGTGTACACAAAAGCCCTCCAGCCTTACTTCCAAATTAGGTGGTTTTGATATAAAAGACTCAGGAACTATACCTGCGACTCTTCAGTTCTCTTGGGGTCTGGAGACATGTTGGAGATACCCAGATTTTCAATGCACACAGTCCTTCATAGCCATGTGGGTGAGAGGACCAGAAGCTAACAGTAATTGGATCCAGGCTGAATACACGATGGAAACCTAGGAGGTGAGAGTGAGAAACTGATGTGAGGGTCCAGAGAATTCTGTCCACCAGCAGAGACCTGCTTCAAATTATACTTTGCTAAGAAGAAGCAACATGGTGTTTGGTAAGAGCACTGGGTCAGGAATCAGAACACCTGGGTTCCAAGCCCTTGTTCTGCCACTGACTACTCATGTGAACTTGAGTGACTCAATCTCTCTGAGTCTTATTTTCCTTGTGTTTAAAATGAGGGAGGTTGGACTGCAGGTCCTTTATGGTCTACAGTTCTCCTCTGTCAGTATGCCCACAATAATTATGCACTACTGAGAAGAAATAGAAGACATGAGATTATACTAAATCTTGTTGACACTAGTAGGTTGCTGTTGAGATCTCTGACATGCCAAATGAGAAATAGTCATAAGAATCCATTAAGATCCAAATATTCTCTTTCTTGTTGAAAAAAGCTAGATCAGAGAACAGAATTGTGTCTGAAATCAGGCCTTTCACTCCTTTACCTCAAGTCTCTACCTGGCGACCCATGGAAGGAGCAGAGCACACACCCAGGCAGCTGATGGAGGTTGGGGGTCTGCTTCTCGCTATGTGGTCCCCTAGACCATGTGGGATACCACGTGGAAGCTGGAGCAGAGGGGCAGTTTGTCTTGTAGGCAGGCAGCTTTAAAGAGAAAGCCCAGAGGAGCCAAGCTAGTTCAATATTTTCCTATTATCACCAATCAGATTAGTATCTTCACATTCCTTAGGGGAAAAATAAAGGAAGGAATTATAAGAGCAGAAGTAACATTTACAACTCATCCTACAGAAGAAAAATTCCCATTTTGGAGCCAAAGCTTTTGAATGTTGGGAGAAAAAAAAAGTGTTTTTTCCTGCAAGTACCCCCACCATTCTTGAATATGGGGGTGGTTAGAGGGGAAGAAGACATGACAAGTGGCGGAAGAAGACGTGACAAGTGGCAAACATGATATATAGAAAGGAAGTTTGGGACACATGATCTCAAATACCAGGCCATTCATAATGAAAGAACAGCTTATAGCTTTTGCCAACCCAGCGCTCTTTACTTTGCTCTGTACTTGGTGAGAAGCTGAAAGTTCATAAAAATGATTGGAAGATTTTGTCATTCATTGCCTTAGTTAAAAGTATGCAAAATCCAAAGGACAATGGCTAGAATGAAACAGAATAATTATGAAGGGAAGAGAAAAATGAAATGGCTCAATGTTGAGTATCTCCTGTGTATCAGGAACCATACTGGGTGCTTTACATACATGAATTATTTAATGTCATTGCAATGACTTCCTTATGAAGATAAATATACTGACGCTTAGAGAAGTAAAACAATTTTTTAAAAAGATTTTATTTATTTATTTTTGAGAGAGAGAGAGAGAGCATGTGCGAACGCACAAGCGAGGGGGAGGGTCAGAGGGAGAAGCAGAGTCCCTACCAAGCAGGGAGCCCGACTTGGGACTCGATCCCAGGACCCCAAAATCATGACCCGAGCCAAAGGCAGATGCTTAACCAACTGAGCCACCCAGGCGCCCCAGTAAAACAATTTTCAAAGGTCATGTAACTAACATGGGGCAGAACCAGAGCTAGAATTCAAGTCTTACACCAAAGTCTGTGCTTTTTAAAAATACTCCACACTGAGTATAGAAACACTTTTATCCAAGGCAAAATCCCAAACAGCAGAGCCGGTATTTGGAGAGTATTAGAACAAGTAGGAAAATTGAGAAGTTTGGAAACTTAAAACACCAAAATAATATTATATTCCATAAGCTTAAAGCTCAGTTCAGTGACCCTTGGATTAGAGAACAATTAGATGCCTTAACCTGGGTATGGGAATTTGGCTCCAAAATTAGATCTGATTGATAATATAATAGGCGAGGTGGGACAAAGGACTGAGGAAGCACTACTTGTGTCCTACACAGAAACTGGTAGGCCCACAATGATTGTTGTTAGTGATAAGAACTGTGATGACAATAATTATTCCAAATCCAGGAAATAACAGTAAAGATGGAGGAGGGTTGGGAGTTCAAGATGTAGGCTTGCTAAAGAGGGACTCCATGGAGGTTAATCCAAAGCCTGAATTGCTGAACAAGGACCACTCCAGTACTTGCTCAGATGCAAAGTGGTTAATGGTAGTCTCTGGCACCAGGGAAACATGAACTAAAAACAGCGGAGGCCACAAAATGCTGACAGTTGTTTTTAAAAAAAATAAATAAATAAAAAATGAAGAAATCACATCAGTGTCAGTTTCCTAATTTGAACAAAGTACTGTTCTACTTAACATTTTCTGGACCATGCTTCCTTTCTGTCTCTGGAAGTAATTGTTATATTATAGTCTTAGGGTCCATTATAATGCCCAGTGAATATGTCTAAATTAATACCTTGCCAATCTATATCATCAGAAAATGAGGTGTCACAAAGAAGTGAGTTTTCCAGTGAATTGAAGCTTACACCCTTTAAGGACCAAGCTTTTTAAAAATTAAGCTATTTTATGGAAATTATAATAAAATGGATTCCATTCTTAGCCTCATTAAACAGAATATACTGAACATCATTTAACATGTTCTTAATGACTCTGAGTTCTTGCTGTGAACATCAACTATACTACTGGGCAGTGATACAAGATATCCTCAGGAGGTGGTGAGATATACAGTGTCTTACCGCAATCTTTCCTGAACCCAGAGGTGCTGTCTAGGACCGCTGTGGTGGCTTCTGCTCTCAAACCCAGGTCCCACATATGTACTGGTTTCTAGTCTTTCTGCTTTAACCAGTAATGCTCCTACTATATCATTTTTAACCTTTGTGTGAACTGATAGTTGTTGTGGAAATCAAATCACTAATCTTTTTAAAACTGCCACCATATTTATATAGAATTCTCTATTAGTAGGTTATAATATAAAGGCTCAGAGATGACCTATGCTTCTGACATAAATCACACAGACTTTATAGCAGAGAACTTCCTTGCTGTTTGAATATCTTTTACATTGATCCTTACCTAAATTCAGGACTGTGTGCTGGATGTTTATGACTTTTGGTGTCTGATCACCTGATAGAAAATTATTGAAGTTTGCAAGTTTTGTTGTTCTTCGTTTTCTAAGATGACAAACTCTAAGAGTCTCATTCTATTCAGAATTAAGTTAGTCCAGAGAATAAATGCAAAAGGAAGGAATCCCATTGTATTAGGTAGTTTTGGCCGTATAACAAACAATCCCAAAATATAGTTGCTTACAACAACAAACATTTCTTGTCTCTTACCATTCTGCGGCTCACTAGACAATTTTCCTAGTCTGGGCAGGTTCTACTGGGGTTGGACTCACGTGTTTGGGGCCTCGGCTGGAACAGCTGGGGCCTTTCTCCATGTCATCTCATTCTCCAGCAGAAAAGCCCAGGTTCGTTAATGTGATAGAAAAGAGCAAGTGAGCCCGTTATGCAAACACTTTTTAAGCTTTTATTTGTGTCATGTTTGCTCATGTACCAGAGGCCAAATCAAGTCACATGGCCAAATTCAGATTCCAGGGAGAAATGGACTCTATGTTTTGATGGAAGGGACTACAAAGTCACAGTGCAAAGCACCATGCATACTAGGGAAGAATTTTATGCTTATCTTGCAATCTACTACATTCACAGCACTTATGTCATGGTTCAGCATGTAGACCTTATGGAAACTCCAGCTCTGCTACCCCTTTGATATGCTGAGCTAGTAGTGCTCTTCTTCCTACCACCATCTTGGAAGAGTAGCTTTTCTCATCACCTCCGCTTCTTTCTGGATTCACTTCTCAGTTCTTGCAAGCTGGTTCTTGCAACAACTATTCTCATAATTAGGTTAACTAGCTACTTCCCAGTCATCGATGATGTCCTCCTATCTTCCTTAAATATTTTGGTTTTTAACACAGTCTTTTTTTTAAAAGTAACTTTAAAAACTAATTCAAAAAATTTATTCATTTATGTGATAGAGAGAGAGAAGGAGAGTGTGAGTGGGGAGAGGGGAAGAAGGAGAAGGAGGAGAGAATCCTCAAAGCAGACTCCCTGCTGAGCCCAATGCATGGCTCCACCCCAGGACCCTGAGATCGTGACCTGAGCCGAAACCAAGAGTTAGCCACTCAACCAACTGAGTCACCCAGGTGCCCCCCAATTTTTTTTTAGTTTTTTTTTCTTTTAAGATTTTATTTATTTGTCAGAAAGAGACAGAGAGAGCACAAGCAGAGGGAGTGGCAGGCAGAGGGAGAAGCAAGGAGCCCAATGCAGGACTTGATCCCAGGACCCTGGGATCATGACCTGAGCTGAAGGCAGACACTTAACGACTGAGCCACCCAGGCGCCCCTTTTTAGTTAGTTTTTTTTTTTTTTAAAGTAATCTCTAAACCCAACATGGAGCTTGAACTCATGACCCTGAGATCAAGAGTCACATGCTCTACTGACTAAACCAGCCAGGCACCCTCACAATTAATCTTTTTTGAAACTCACTTCTTGTAGCTTCTATTACAAGTAGATATTCATTTTTTCCCCCTAGTTCATTGACTGCTTTGTCAATTTTTTTCTGGAGCTGTCATTCCTTCTATGATTAAAATTGGGGTTTTTGTCCTCACCCACCTTCTGTTTCCTACGTCCTCTCAGGAAATCCATTTACTTGCACAGCTTTATTAAAAATCTTGGTAGATGATTTCCCAATTTATATCCCCAGTTCCTAAATTTATTCTTAAATTTGGTTCCATTTTCAAATGGCCCACTGAATATTTCCACCCAAATATTTTATCTAGAGTTCCTGTGAAATCTATTTTGACTACAAACAAAGAAGACAGCGCTGGAAACAACAGAATACCTTCGTAGGCCCTAGGTCATTTGATCCTAGATTTTCCTTCAGATAAAAGGGACTGGGGGTGGTGGACAGAGGCAGCATGGGGCTAACTAACATTTGTTGAATGCCTACTGTGTGCAAGGCATTGTTGTCTGTCTTAATGGACAGAGGTGAACACCTTCTAGGATTACTTTCATATAGTAGATGGAGGGGCTGATCAGACACAGACATGGAATCTGCACAGGTAGCCCAGCAGGCAGCCACTGATACCCCAGGGAAGGTTTCAGTTACACCCAACAAAGTGAGGCTGCAGAAATCTCTGTTGGAAAAAATAAAAGGTGTCTGACAGTTTCAAAAGACTTTAAAAAATTTCTGCTAGAAGTATCTTAGGGTTTCCAAAAAATAAATAATCTTCCCTTAAGAAAGTTCTGGTTTCTGGGGGAAATGGATTATAAAATAAAATTCCAGGGGCACCTGGGTGGCTCAGTCAGTGAAGCGCCCGACTCTTGGTTTCAGCTCAGGTCATGATCTTGTGGTTGTGGGATCCAGCCCCACGTCAGGCCCTGAGCTCAGCATCCTCTCTTCCTCTCCCTCCCACTCACTCTCTCTTTCTCAAATAAATAAATAAAATCTTAAAAAATAATAATAATAAAATAAAATTCCAGTTCTCCCTTTTACCCCCTAATAAATTAGAGACTTCTATGGCCCAAACTAAGCTCCTGGCAATATTTCTTCTGTTCTATGAGTAAATTTCACTCAATGAAAGTAGTTATAAGATGGGCATACTTCTGGTTATTTCCTGTGCCAGATTCCTTGATTGAACTCTTATTGATAGGCCAGGTGCAGAACTGAATGTGTTTGTAGCCATGCCTACTATTGTGGCATTACTCTTCTGAGGGAACTCTGATAAGCATAATTAATCAAGGCATCAGGCTTGATTGGGACAGATTTCTTTTTTTTTTTTTTAATGTGGAACAGATTCTGAAAATAATATGAGAGGTCAACAATGGCTCAAGAATAATTTCTGAAACTATGTTTTTTAGGATAATTTTTTAAAGTATTTATTTATTTATTTGAGAGAGAGCAGTTGGGGGGGAGAGAATCTGAAGCAGACTCCGTGCTGAGCACAGAGCCCCCCACTTGGGGCTTGATCCCACGACTGTGAGATCATAACCTGAGCTGAAACCAAGAGTTGGTTGTTTAACAGACTGAGTCACCCAGACACCCCAGGATAACTTTTAAAAATAAAATAAATAAAGTAAAATGAAACTAAATAAAAATAAAGTAAATAAAGTAAATAAAATAAAAATTATGTTTTCTGTGTTTTATTTCCATATCAATAATGCACATAGAATTTTCCCAATGCCAAAATGGAACATGGTGTGATAGAAGGCAGGCTGATAATAATGAATGAAACCCCATTCTTTAAGAAGCAGCAACCTACTAGCTTGCCATATGGCTTGAATTTTATTAATTTATCCCCTTATTTATTTTTTTATTGGATTGCATAAGAATTTGTGAGAGTTACTGATTCTTCTTTTTGGTTTGTTTATACTGCTGTAAATATTCTTGTAGTGCAATTGCGATTCTTCTCACTGACCATATTTTCTGAGGGCTCATTCTAGGAAACTGATATTTAAGTATTGTGTATTAGTTATGAATTATCCTGTATTGTTCATGCTTCTTACTACATTGTCTTTCTTATTGTCAATGGCTATAAGTATCATCCTTAGTGAATTTGGCTAACAGTGTTTGGAGCAGATGAGATTTTAGCTCACTCCTTGATAGCTGCATTGGCTCAGTCTAAGCTAAAGTCTTATTTTCATTAAAGGGAGCAGACATGCTGAGGAAGAAGGTGCTATTTTTACATAGGGACTTTTTCTACTGAAACCACATGATAACACTATGCTGTTAAAATGATCTCAAGCATGCTGAGTTAGCTGCAGAAACAATATGCGTGTTGCCAAAATCAAGGCAGTACTATTCTGAGCCTCCTCTAAGGTCCTCTAGCTCTCCTTGGTGGTCATGAAGAGCAGACTGGGGAGGAGCTGGTGGGAATGTACAAATTATGGGTAAAGTGAAGGTCACTTACTATTACCTCCAAGAGATTATCCAAATTCTTGGTTATTGTCATCGATCATTGAGATATGAAAAGTTTTGTTACTCAGATATTTGCATATTACTCTTATTGGTTGAGTATTCTAGATTTTTTTTTAAGGTAAGGATAGCATAAAACAGTACTAAGCCTAACTTTAGAACATTAGAAACAGAAGAGATTTAGACAGAGGCCCTCCAACTCCAGTAAAACAAAAAGCAATAATAATAATATATATATAATTATAATATATAAATATACTTATATAAATATAAGTATAATGCTATACTTAGCATTTTCCAAAAATTATTTCATTTAATCCTTACAATAATCTTGCAAAGCAGCTATTATCTCCATTTACAAAAGGCTATGCTTCCTTTTCTTTTCTTCCTTCCTTTCCTAATAATAACTGTCACTTTTTAGGTTATACTCAAGCTAGAAAGTGATTGAGCTGATATTCAATCTTAAGTATAAATACCTAGCTCCAGAGTCTATGCTTTTTCACTAGGCCATGCAGCATCTGAGAGGATGACATAGAATTAATAAGGAAATTGGACCTCTATCATACAGTATTTTTATTTTTCATTCTTCCTCCTCCGTATTGAAAAAGTATTAATGAGAACAAGTTACAACACACCAAAAATGGAAAAGTAAAAATTTCTCTTCTTGGTGGTCTTCAATTGCTAAATGTAAATCACCTTTAGATTTGGCTTCCCTTGTCTTCAAATACTGGAAGATTCTTTCCTCAGCCACACCAGAATTTGAATCAACTGCTTGGTCACAGACAGGCTTATACTTGACAAAAGATCTTTGGGGAAGCTCTTGAACAGATAAAGATGTTAGCATATAGGAACTCACATCACTTCCCTTCTGTCTGTATAGCAGACTTCTTTTTGTGGCCAACGTATTTCCCACAGTCTTGTGCAGATTTGGGGTTTTGAATGAGAGCGTTATAGCCACTTGACCAGGAAGCCAGAGTTTACAGCTACCAGAAGTGAATAACTTTGGAGTATGGCAGGGGACAGGAAGATGGGACCAAAGTTAGCATGTCTTGGATTTGGGAAGAAATTGGGGAAGTTTGCAGAGAGAAGAAATGAAAGATCTGGGGAGTATCTGCCAAATATGTGAGAAATGGAGAGAGACTTATAGAAAGAAAAATTTAAGACCTTTACCAGTGTTATTAATAAAATCCCAACTCCAGAGTCATTTTCCTTAAACAATCTGCAAAAAAGATATTAACTGATGTTCAATTATTTTTGGAGACTGAAGTTATTTTGCTAAGACTAGGCTACCAGGTGGATTAACTTTATATGGGCTTTACTTCCATAGAACCGTGAGATGTTGAAAATATTAGCAAAGATACCAGCAAAAAATATATAATGGATATAATGAGAGCCTGGAGTCAGACATAAGGAATTCTGGCCTTTTAAGAACGAGGAAACTAATTAGCATTTTGCAGGATTTATGCCTATGTAAGCAGGATTGGGTTTACCTACTGAATGTGTATATACTTTTTCCCAACAAATCCTTATGACAGGCGGGCAGGAAGTAGGGAAGGTGGGGGAAAGCCTTCTGCTTTCTAGGAGGATGTTCTCTCTAGATCTTCCTTTTTTTTTTAGCAAGAGAAGGGACCTTTATAACTGCAATTGACCTTGTCCCAGGACATACCAACTTGGGATAAAAATAGATGCATAACATGAACAAAACAGTATTTCTTTGATTCCAGTCTTCAATACTGCAGAAAACCCATCCTCTCTCAAATTCTTCCTTAAATTAGCCAATTTCTTTAAAATGTTATCTTCTAAGAGTTCTTAAAGAATCCATTTTAGCCTCCTTCATTTTACTCCCTTCCAGCTGTGGCTGCCTATGGTGGTATTTATTGCAAAAGTCACCAATGTGTCAATGATTTTGTGAAAATTAATCTTTGCATATTCATGTTTAACAAGCATTTTAGCAGATTTCTCAATCTTTGTTTATTCATAGTTAATCAAAAACCACTTTTGATTTATTTTAATTTCACATGAAGTAACAGGTATACAGAAAGTTAGAGAAAGTCTTAAATGTAAGGTTGAGTTAGCAGAAATTTATAGAAGTCTCATTTTGCAGTAAATTCCAGAAATTGCAATAATTTCCAGGTCTTAGTTTCTTTGGAATCAAATTCTAATGGCTTTCAAATAGCGCCACAGTTATGGATTTCCCACTAAAATATCTTCTCCAGAAAAATTTATCATAAATTTCATTTATATTTGGTAAAACTTCCTGAAGTTTTTCTTTTTGGCAAATATCAGAGAAAATGGCTAAATGGTAATGAGTATTGGCATTATTTGATCTATTGCTTTAGGGTGAATGTCCAGTCTTTGGTGAAAATTACGGAGGTTCAAATATTACTCTTTTGATGTCCTCTGGCAATATAAGAGCAGCATCTTTGGTCATTTCAATAGTTTCTATCTACCTAATGGTTTGAATTGTCCCCTGTTGATTATAGCCTAATAATACTTCACATAAAAGATTTCCACTAACTAGTGAGTACTAGTGAGTTACATTCCACTAACTAGTGAGTAATAAAACCACAACTTCAGCAGAAGGTACTTATTTAGATAACTATTAAGTTATATCACTGATGTAATATATTCTTGATTTATTTTTGGCTTTAAAACAATGAACAATTTTAAAAGAATAAACTTTTCTCTTAAAGATAACATCAAAGTCAATAAAATATTTTGCATATAAACTAAAATTTGCATGTAAACAGAAGTACCACAACACAGGGGTTGGAGGGCTTACTATTAAAAGAAATGTGTGGGGGCTGAGTCCATGTGTATCAAAGGCAAATTGGGTAATGGGAAGTTCTCTGAATTCATTTCTATATAGAATACAATGTTTATTGAGGAAAATGTGCTAAATTGAAGTTTTACTTATATATTAAAACCCAAAAGTAACTGCAGCAATTCCTTAGAATTTAGACCGACAAAGGATTTTTTCAGGGAGGACGATTTTATCATTGACATTGTTTAGAGTTGCAGAGAATGGTGATCATAAAAAACAGATCAACTCTTAGTTTTACTATAGTTTTTAAATTCTCTAGACAAGGCTCCCCCCTTATGCCTGCCTCAGGAAGGCCTACTTCATGGCTCTGCTCTTGATAAGCCACTGGTGGAGTATGCCTGAAGGATTTCTGCAACAAGCAAATTGCAGGTAATTTTGAAATTAACAACTAAATAAATATAACAAATATAATAAATAAATATATTATAATAAACAACTAAATAAACTAACTATAATAAATCAATTCATTACTTGACAGCTATAATAAATACAATGGTACATAAAACTTTTTTAAAGGTTGGAGTTGAGATAGTAATTAAGTGATAAAAATCAAAAAATATTATTTTCTCAGTTTTTAAGACTTTTGTTATTAGCCAAGTTTTTGTGAGAAAAGTCATTTAAATATGTATTATAAATGCGTTGTGTAGGATTGCAGCAAATGCTCCCTTTGACTTTCTAAGCATCCATCTCAGTGCATCTCAGTGGAATGATCTTTAAGACCCTTTCAGTTCTAAACATCTATAATGTGTTTTGTGAATGAAAGAACTATCTTCCCCCTTCATTTCCCACAGTCCTCCTCTATTCCCCAAACCTCAGGGGTTTGCTTGGAGAGATTAACCTGCACATCTTTTTGCATTTCTATTATCTCCACAATGGAAGGACGGGAAGGTAAGGGCTAAACAGTAAAGGGGAAAAAACCATAAATACTAAAGTTTTTTCCGGGTCTTTGTGAGCCTAAAGGTGTCCATGGAGAGGTAGATTGCTCTGGAATGGATCCCATTTCTTATGCAATGGTAGGTTCTCAGGATACAAATAAAGGGAACTGATAATTCCCTGCATAAAAAAGTCAGTGAAAGCTACCTCTTTCCTGGGAAGAAGCAGCTCTGAAATTATGTTGAATATGTAAAAAATGGATTTTGACTCTACTGCTTCTGAAAATTAGTTTTTGTCCTTGGAAAATGGTGTGTGTGTGTGTGTGTGTGTGTGTGTGTGTGTGTGTGTGTTATGCATCATATACCCACTGGACTACTCCATGGGGATGTGAAAGTGTATTTTCACCTCACACCTCCCACTGGAGGGAGAACTTGAGGTGGTTCAAATTCGGGTCGTAAAGCCCTCCTTCAACTGTCCTGCTGAAGGCACTGTGATACTGCTCTGGACAGAATACTCACACTTTAGAAAATATACTGCAGGAGATTGCCGGGTCCTACTGATTGGAGGCCAGATGAAAAGAGAGATGAATCAGCGTAAGATCAGATCTCCTTCTTGTCCTCCTCCTTATTTTTTAAATTAAGATGTACACAAAAAGACAGTAGATTGACAAATCTCCATGTTCCCATCACCCATTCATAACCTTTGACTAGTCTTACCCTCCTGCCTCACACACAGAATTTTAAAGCAAATCCCAGACACAAATGATTTCAGTCTCAACTAAAAAATGATGACTTTTTTTTTCATGACCATAGTATTCTTATCTTACCTAAAATATTAATAATAGTCTCCCAGACTATCAAATGTCCAGTCAGTATTCACATTTTTGATTGTCCAATGACTGTCTTTGTTTTTCTTTTTCTACATTTGTTTGTTTGAATCAGGATCCAATAAGGCTTATACAATGTGAATGATTGATCTTCCTAATAAGTGTCTTTTAATTTATAGGGTACTGTCCCACTTTTTCTCTCCCATTGGGGTGCAGTTTTCTAAAAGGAAAGTTAAGGTTGCATTAAGGAAGTGTACATAAAAACAATAATATCTAATAATTATGGATGTAGTAATTATAATGGATGTAGTAATTATAATTATTAATTACTTAACACAACATGTACTTTGTTTCCAGGTTATATGAAGTACTTTACACGTATAACTTTACACATATAACACATATAACTCATTTAATCCTCGTGACAACTCTTTGGGTTAGGAACAATTTTGCAGTTGAGGAACTGGGGCACAGAGTTTAGTAACTTGCCATACAGTTTGTAAGTGGTAGAGTCAGGATTTGAATCCAGCTCTTAATCACACACTGCTTCTTAACAGCTAACATTTTCTAGCACTTACTAGTTTCAGACACTATTCTAAGTGCTTTACTT
This sequence comes from Callorhinus ursinus, assembly GCF_003265705.2. Taxonomy (NCBI): domain Eukaryota; kingdom Metazoa; phylum Chordata; class Mammalia; order Carnivora; family Otariidae; genus Callorhinus; species Callorhinus ursinus. The sequence continues at coordinate 106,966,616 of NW_027397066.1, forward strand.
AAGTTAATGCCTTTAAACCTCACAACATCCCTATGAGGCCGACAGGCTCATGGTCCCCATTTTATAGATGGGCAAGCCAAGGCACAGAGTTTAAGCAGCATCAGGCCTTTCAACCCTGTGATTACACAACTAACAAATCATAAAGTTGGTACTTAAACTCAGTTGTTTCCTGCCACAACCTGGGCTATTTAACATAGGTACTTGCTTTCCTTGAAAGTGGTACATTCTCGAAGAGCTGGAAAATTAAGTTAGGACCTGGAGAATGTCTGAAGAAACCCATATGAAGTTCAGCTTTAGAGCTTTTCCTTGGATTATGGGGACAGTCATCCTTAGCAAACAACCTAGAAACTTCCTTTTACTGTAGGCAGTTGATATATACATGAGAATGGCCTATGGAAAAGCAGCTCTCAGATGGACTTCTCAAGAGTAGACTCAGGAGACTACTCACCTTTGCTCCAAAATCCTAAAGGAGGGGGTTGAAGGGGGATGGAGAGGTAGACACCTACCTTACACTCTGTTGTTCTCTCAGCTCATCTTTTTACCTGGTCCCTTCCTTCTATAGATACTTCACCATTCAGATACTTCAGGAAGACTTTAAAAACCATACCATTGTTCTCAATATTATTCTCTTCTTAAATCCACTCTAAACATCAGCTCAAGACATTTATAAATGATTTCACTCTCTTTGGCCCTGGAGACCCAGTTAGTGCCCAGCTATAAGACTTTATGAGGGGGGCACTTGGGTGGTTCAGTCGTTAAGTGTCTGCCTTTGGCTCAGGTCATGGTCCCAGGGTCCTGGGATGGAGCCCCAGGTGAGGCTCTGTGCTCAGTGGGAAGCCTGCTTCTCCCTCTCCCACTCCCCCTGCTTGTGTTCCCTTTCTCACTGTCTGTCAAATAAATAAATAAAATCTTTAAAAAGAAAAAAAGACTATGAGGGATAAAACAGCTCCAGAGAGCCCACCTTAAAAGATCATCACTGTCCCATACATCACACTTCCCTGTCTTCCATCTTTTCTCTCAGCTTTTCTCTTGCATTTTGAATACTCGTAAAGACTTCTCGAGGTAAGCAATGGCTGCATTCATGTCCTTAGAAGCTCTGTAAAGTCAGGCTTAGACCAGGCAAAACTCACAAATTGATTTACCATAGAGTAGTCGAGAGACCTATCTATCCACTTTGGAGGTAGAGATTTGTTTCAGTTCTGGGGCCTGGTCTCCTTTCACAGTTGCCTAAAAATTATGAGGCCTCCCAGGGGAAAAAAAATATTAATGGCTGCTGAAAAGAATTAATACATATTTAATTGAGGTTGGAGTTGTTAAAGAATGATTTTTTTAATTAAAATCAAATCTCTTGTACAAATATGAAATGAACACTGCCAACGATTTTATAGAACTCTTTTATTAATGAGGAAACCGGTAGGACGTTATAACCAGTTTAAAGGAAAAAATCTGAAAAACAGACACTTAAATACTCGGGAATGAGAACATGAAGTTGCTAATGGATGCAAAACTTCATAGGCCAATAAATATAAAGGTTAGACTATGCTTTTCTGCAAGGGAAAATCAAATGCATCTTTACAAAACAAAACCTGTTTGCATCTCTGTGGATAAGAATCATTTGCATTACTATCAGTTTCCTACAACTTAGAGAGTTGACAAGTTGCCAGCCTAGTCAAAGGCAGTGAAAGGCATAGATCCCTATAAAATCAGATAAGCCCCAAAGGTCTTCCAGACAATGCCGAACTTTCCATCCAAAGGACACCCAGTAATCTTTTGCCCGTCTCAAAGTCTTTCACAAATTTTCCTGACAGTCATAAATAAAAACTTATTTATCAAGTACAACAACCAGGAGAGATGATTTTTTGAATAGATTTTTTAAAACAGTAATGATGTTCACAGAGGATCTCTGTTAGCCACTCTCCTGCCCTACCTCTCTGTTTTCCCCTAAATTCTCTTTCTTTTAAGATGTCATCGTGGAAGATTTGATACGAAAGTAATATAGAAATCTCTGATATTGTATCCAATAAAGTTTGACTTTAAAAAAGTGAGTATATCACTGTTGGCAGGTGGTTTACTTCGGACAGTTTCATACCACCCACAGAAAGTTGATTACTTAATTCCCCTGTTGTAGTCTCAGAATCAGGCAAACTAAGGGCGGTCTCTCAGCATACTTTATATTTGATAAATTGCACTGACATTTGCTATATCCAACTTTAAGTTAAAAATACTGGCCAGCCTAGAAACCTCGCCCTTCCTGTTTTAGTGGCAGCGGCCATGTTGGGATGTACAATGCAACCCCTGAAATGTTTCACATGTGAACCTTAGTATGTCTTCCCAGCCGCCGGGCTCCAGACACACTTGAGGCCGTGATCTATACTGCTGGCTCAGAGCTTAAGTTGTGTTGGTCAATACCATTTCCTCCCAATTGCCTGGATCTTCTTTTCATACCAGGAGCCAGAAAACTTCAGGGTCACAGTGTTAAAACATCCAGGAATTTCCCTTGGCTCAGGGGCAAGGGGTCATGACCATCAGCAGCCATATCAAAGTCCATACCCAGTAAGAATGATTATCCAAGCAAAAGTGAACACAAGATATGGAAACTTCAAATAGCAGCATAAGAACAGCCTACTGGAAATAATTCTCAAGTGAAAGTACAATGAGATACTATCCCCCTCACAAAATTGGAAAATATTTTAAAAAGTAAAATACCCATTTCCAATGAGGGTGTGGTATATATTGGTAAAGACATTTGGGAAATTAAACAGCTCCATAATCAAGAGCCTTAGAATTTCATACCTTTCAATTCACCAAGTCCTTTTCTAGGGATAATTTAAAATATAGTGAAAAGTTCATGCATTAAAAGGTGTATTCCAGTATTATTTATAATAATAAAAAATTGAAAGCAACCTAAATTCAACAATAAAGATGAATAGTAGTCATTTGTATATATTTTGAAATAAGATGTGCATATTGAAATAATGACTATGAAGAACTTAAAAACACAGGAAAATTTGTGATAATAGCATATTTTTAAGATTTTATTTTTTTATTTTTAAAAATTTTATTTATTTATTTGACAGAGAGAGCACAAGTAGGGGAAGAAGCAGGCAGAGGGAGAGGGAGAAACAGGCTCCCCACCTAAGCCGAAGGCAGATGTTTAGCCGACTGAGCCACCCAGGCACCCCTAAGATTTTATTTTTAAGTAATCTCCACACCCAATGTGGGACCCTTGAATTCACAGCCCTGAGATCCAAAGTCTCATGCTCTTCCAACTGAGCCAGCCAGGCACCCTGATAACATAGTTTTTTAACCAGTTTTTATTGTGGAAAAAAGCAAACAGATAAAAAAGTAAAGACTAGCATTATGAGCCCTCATGTACCTATCATACCTTGCTGAACAATTATCTACACAGCAAATTAATTTCAACTACCTCCTCACTCTCACACCCAGATTATTTAAGGTCAATCTGAAATATTGTATCATTTCATATAAATATGTTTCAGCACATAGCTCTAAAAGAAAAGAATTCCTTTAAAAACATTTGCCACCTAAAAATTAATAATATACCCATCAGAAAGTAGAGAATTAAAAAATACCAATAATATTCCAAACAAATAACTACAACTCTTTCATTTCCTTTTTCAGTTCTTTTGATCCTATAATTAATTCTAGTTCCACTGGGTCTTGCATCAGCATTCTGGATTTACAAAGTTATTAGCTAACTGCTTGTCCAAAGAACAGAGTGTTGGAAATCCCGACTCAGAACCCTGGTACAGACTGAAAGGGCTGTCAACTCAGAAGCCTTATATTTAGGAGTCCATTTTTGAAGTATCAGTAGTTTGGAGTACCCAATACAGTCCTCTCCTCGAGGCTCTAAGACTTTTTTTTGAAGATCTGATTTGTAGCTTGTAACTTATAGTAGAACCTTCAGGCAAGCAATGAGAGCAAAGCAGAAAGGATGCCTAAGACTGAAAGGCTATGGTTAATTTATTGCAGTAACTAGCACCATCAGAATGGAGAAAAAAGTTGTCAAATGTATGCTTGTTTCATAGGGTTTGATCAATGTCTCCCTGAGGATAAGAAAGGCAAGGACAGGGCGCTGGGTGGCTCAGTTGGTTAAGTGTCTGCCTTTGGCTCAGGTCATGATCCCAGGGTCCTGGAATCGAGTCCTGCATTGGGTTCCCTGCTCAGCGGGGAGCCTGCTTCTCCCTCTCCCTCTCCCTCTGCAGTTCCCCCTGCTTGTGCTTTCTCTCTCTCTCTCTCTCTCTGTCAAATAAATAAATAAAATCTTTTGAAAAAAATTTACCTTAACTTAGGGAAGGCTGAACATCCCTTTTGATTGGACAACTCTTCCCATGCTACTCTTACCACGGTATTGAGCTTATTAAACAGTACTGAGCTACCCCCCAAACCTAACTATTCCTAACATTGTCTTTTCTTATAAGATTCAAAAACAAATCTTTGTGATTTTCCAGAGGTTCTTTGGGAATCTCCAAGGTAGATTTATATGTAAGGACATTCTGAGAATTTTATTTTTACTGAATCTGAATCTTAGGAAGGCAAAAGCAATAGATTTAACAGAGGAGCTTTGATCCATGATTAAGATAGGATTATGAATGCTTGAGATAAAAAGATCAGTTACCTATTCATTAAGGCAACAATATAATATTTTAAAATAGACATAGAAGTAGGCAAAACAATCTTAAGGAATCTTGGCTCCTTTACATGTGAAGAGATCTTGTTCTTTGTCCTTAAAAAAAAAAATCACAGGCATGATAAAATCAACACAAAGTATAGAAACTTATTCTGGTGCAATATAAATTTCTGCTATCTATATGTATTACACAAAAGGTAAATAATAACTGCTTATTACCCCTTTTAAGAGTTCTAACACTGGTTTATCATTTTAATAGAGAGAAAGCCAAATTCTATTTTTGCATTAATTCAATATTTTGCAATAAAAAATTCCAAGTTCCTTTTTTTAAAAAATTGTCTTTTGGACAAGCCCATCAAATCTGAGAGAACTGTGCCAAAATTTTAACATATTTTATTGCTTCTTTTTAGACAACCATGACAAATATGGTTAACTTTCAGTAAACCTTCTACAGTTTTCTGTATCCATTCAAATTTTGTCTTTCCCTATCCTATTTCATGTTCTGGAATACACATCTTCCTTTAGAACAAAACTCACTTTTTCTTTGAAAAACAAAACAAATTCCTTTATTTTGCAATTATTTGTTATTCTTTTAATTATTGCTTATACTATTGTCATTATTGCTCCTAATATGGTCTTAATGACCCATATTAACTATAACTTTTAAACAAACTAACCCCTATTGTACAGAAAAAACTAGGAGAGGGGTAATTGATAATTGAGTGTTCTATACAAGCATAAATAAACATGTTTATTAACATGATCCAAAGTTTTGCCACTCTATAGTACAATAAACTAAGAAACAAAAGTATATATATTTAAAAACTATAGTAATCAGTGTTTTAGCATTCTATCTTATTAGAAATAATCTAGGTATCCAAAGATTTAACATTAGTCCAATATTTTAAAGTTAACTTAAAGATATTAGAAGTGATATTTCAGCTAACATACTATAGAACATGACTATTGATAACAAAAAGATTGTCAAATCATAATTCAGTTTGCTTAGACACATAATTTTACATTTTTCATAATCCTTAACATTATTAAGTAGTCATGTTAACTTAGTTCATCAATAAGTTAGTGTAGGAAGTTGCTAAAGTTCAGAAAATGAGCCTATATCTTCTAAAAAATAAAATGTACAAATAGATTTACTACTACTCAGATCAGGGGAAAAGATATAGATTTTTTTTAAAGATTTTATTTTATTTATTTGAGAGAGAGAGTGAGAGCACAAGAGTGGGTAGGGTCAGAGGGAGAAGCAGACTCCCCGCTGAGCAGGGAGCCTGATGTGGGACTCCATCCCAGGACCCCGGGACCATGACCTGGGCAGAAGGCAGTCGCTTAACCAACTGAGCCACCCAGGTGCCCAGATACAGATTTTTGTTTTTTCTTAAACCATTATTAAAACTAGTCTGATTTATCCAAAGAGTCATCTTAATCATGTGAGTTTAGATTATGTATTATATATTATATGTATGTATTTAGATTATCATATAAAATGCTTCTGAGTTAGCCCTTTTTTTAAAAGTAATCTCTATACCCAACATGGGGCTCAAACTCAAGACCCCAAGATCAGGAGTCATATACTCTATTGACTGAGTCAGCCAGGCACCCCTGAGTTAGCACTTTCTGAAAGAATTTTTTGGCTAGAATATTTAGGGTATTAGAAACTTAGTTTATTTTCTAGGAATTCTGGAAACATTAGATATATGTAAGCACACTGTAGGTATAAATAATTGGTTTATCCTCTAAGTCAGTTAAAACAGAGTTTCTTTAATTTAAAAGACATACTCAATTTTATTACTGTCCTCCAGAGGTAAGAAAATATTTCACATACACAATGAAAGATAAAAGCTTTTCTTAATTATAGAGAACTGGCTGGCTGTAGCTCTATAACCTCAGCTACAGGTCAAGAGTAAACATAGAAACAAAAAACTCACCAGTCCAGTTTTCAAAGGACTGTGGCACAAGTCCTTTCTAGTGGGCACACAATATTTTCTTAATTTGTTCTCACAAGTAGACAAATGGACAAACAAAAAGACTGACAAACAATTAGCTATCATCTCTTGTGTGACAGAAAATAGATTCCCATTATCCACCTGCAGAGATCATCCAATGGGCAGATCATAGAGCCAAATTCCCCACAATAATCAGCTATGTGCATATCAGAATTATATATACACAAGGTCCTTTTTTTTAAAGATTTATTTATTTACTTGAGAGAGAGAGAATGAGAGAGAGAGAGAGAAAGCACATGAGAGGGGGGAGGGTCAGAGGGAGAAGCAGACTCCCCGCTGAGCAGGGAGCCTGATGCGGGACTCAATCCTGGGACTCCAGGATCATGACCCTGAGCCGAAGGCAGTCACTTAAACAACTGAGCCACCCAGGTGCCCCACAAGGTCCTTTCTTAACCATGGAATCAAGACCTGCTTAGCAGTCCTGGGTCTGGCTCAAGAATGTGACATGGCAGGGTGCCTGGGGGGCTCAGTCGTTAAGCGTCTGCCTTCGGCTTGGGTTGTGATCCCAGGGTCCTGGGATCGAGCCCCGCATTGGGCTCCCTGCTCCGCGGGAAGCCTGCTTCTCCTTCTCCCACTCCCCCTGCTCGTGTTCCTGCTCTTGCTGTGTCTCTCTCTGTCAAATAAATAAATAAAATCTTAAAAAAAAAAAGAATGTGACATGGCATGAACCACAAATTTTACAAGGATGTTTTCTAGATTTTGTGGTTGAGACCAGTTTAATGGTTAGAAATAGGACATGGACCTACCAGTGACTGGACCCAGTTGTGAAAAGAGAAAGATCAGTTCAGATACATCAGCTCTCCCCAAAACAAGCCCTAATGTATAGCATTTACCTATTTCTGTTGTGTATATTTTCCCATAAGGGCTATTTTCAAGCTACCAGCACAATGCCACTATCCCAGAATTGGGAAGAGATGCATATATTTAATTCTCACAAACCAGTATGATCTGTTCCAGGACACAACTGTGCTTGACCATAAGTTAATGAGAACAAAGTCAGACTAGCAGAGTTGACCAAGAAATAGAAAAAAACAAAAACACAAAATCAGAAAAAAGGAAATCTTTTAGAAATGCAGAGTTAGTCATTTGGGAGTCATTCTGGAAGACAAAAAAAGAAGTGCCTGGGTTTAATCAAGACCATGCAATACATGTCTCAGGCCATGTAGCTTAATGGCACCAGCAGGCTAAGTCTACTTCTGTATCTCAATGGATCTTCCAAAATGGCCCCAGTACTCAGTACTTCAGAAGACAGCTTGTTCTTTTTTTTTTTAATGGCAGTCATTTTAACAGTTTTATTTTATTTTATTTATTTTTTAAAGATTTTATGTATTTATTTGACAGAGATAGACATAGCAAGAGAGGGAACACAAGCAGGGGGAGTGGAAGAGGGAGAAGCAGGCTTTCCGCTAAGCAGGGAGCCTATGCAGGGCTCCATCCCAGGACCCTGAGATCATGACCTGAGCCGAAGGCAGACGCTTAATGACTGAGCCACCCAGGCGCCCAAGACGGCTTGTTCTACTTGTTAACATTTCCCTCAGTTAGAAAGTTTTTCTTACACTCAGCCAAAAATCTATTTTCTGTAACTTCTAACCAGAGAGCTTATCATGTTCTTGGGAAATGCATGAAAAAATTGAATCCTTCCTTTATTCAATAAATTTTAAATATTGAGTATAATTATCTTAGGACTTTAGAGCTAGTCCAACTCATTCGTTTTACAGATAAAGAAACTGAGACCCAGAAAGGTTAATGACTTTCTTCAATTCATACAGCACTGTGATTTGTCATATTTGATAGAGTCAGAGATGAAATTTTAAATTTCACAATGCATCTCTCTTTGTTCTATAAATACCTCATCTAAAATGTTTTCATTTAGGATGATGACCTCATCATCCTAGGTCCTCTTCTTGTCTGTTTAGACAATATCCCTCCAAAAGTGAGGCATCCAGAACTGAATCAAATGCCCCAGGTGTCAACTGATTAGTTCGGGGAACAGTGTGTGTTCTAAAGTCTGGATTTATTATTTTATTTACCATTTGAACAACCACTTAACTTTTTAATTCATGTCATTGTCAAATACAATTTTTTCAAAAATTAAAAACATGATTTTCATAGAAATACAGAATGAACACAGGTAAAAAAACTTAACTCATTAATTAGGAGGATAATCAGTAGGATAATAAAGCTGATTTTGAAACATTTGAGGAAATAAGGCTTTTATAGTCCATCAAGAAAGGCACATGGCAATAAGTTTTTTTTTTTTTTTAGTTAGGAAAAAAAATCTAGTTAACATCCAATAGAACAATAAAGCATACATTTTGAGATTATTTTTTCCCACCAAAGAGAAATCATTTGGATCTCTATCAGGTAAAAACCTACAAGTTAACAGGTACCTTCATAGTGTCTTGGCTTTAATCAATAATAAATAACAAAGCCAAACTCTTCACACTCTCCTAGAAAATTAAAAAGTCCTACAAGGGGACTCTTGAACAATGTATAACATTGAAAGGACGTACAGCCCTCTCTTTTGCTTTATCTTCAAGCATCACAGGACATTTCCTAATATCTTTTTCATGTGAACCATTGTTTTGCCAAACTCCTACAGCCTGTTAAAGTATCACAAGATAGGACTTTACATTTATCTATATGAAGTTATTTCTGTCTGTTCTTCCAGTTTATCTTCCTTCCACGTGCAGAATTCTTTTCTGTAATGTCCATGATAAATAGCATTCAATGTTGAGGAACTCTCTACTTTGCAAGGTAGCTCAATTTATTTTTAGAAACTCTAGTTCTTAGTGAGGTACTCCCAGAAATATGCTCCCTGTAATTTTTACCCACTGGAGATTTGAATTAAGGGACAAACCATGCAGCTCCTGAGGATTAAACAAAAAGTGGTGCTAAGGGGCACCTGGGTGGCTCAGTCGGTTAAGTATCTGCCTTCGGCTCAGGTCATGATCCCAGGGTCCTGGGATCGAATCCCACATCAGGATCCCTACGCAGTGGGGTGTCTGCTTCTTCCTCTGCCTCTGTCCCTCCCCCCGCTGTGTGCCTTCTCTCTTTTTCTCTCACTCTCTCTCAAATAAATCAATAAACTTTTAAAATAAAAGTGGTGCTAAAATATCCCTAAACTCAGTTGTTAAATGGTGCCACTCTTCATAATACTGAGGTCATATAAACCAGTCCTGCTACATGGAAGTAGATAGTGCTTTCAAAGGGGAAATTTAAAAAACATATATTCTTCATCTACACTAAGCTATCTTCGTTGAATATTTTCTTTCTTTTTTTTTTAAAGATTATATTTATTTATTTGACAGAGAGGGAGAGACAGCGAGAGAGAGAACACAAGTAGGGGAGTGGGAGAGGGAGAAGCAGGCTTCCCGCCGAGCAGGGAGCCCGATGCAGGGCTAGATGCAGGGCTCGATCCCAGGACCCTGAGATCATGACCTGAGCCGAAGGCAGACGCTTAACGACTGAGCCACCCAGGCGCCCCTGTTGAGTATTTTCTTTAAAGACTATTTATTTATTTGAGAGAGAGAGGGAGAGGACAACCAGGGGGTGAGGGAAGAGCACAGGGAGGGGGACAAGCAGACTCCTGATGCGAGGCTCCATTTTAGGAGCCTGAGATCATGACCAGAGCTGAAATCGAGTCAAAAGTTTAACCAACTGAGCCACTGAGGTGCCCCATGTTGAGTATTTTTGAGAGACAAATTCATAAGTAGTACAAGCAGAATAAAGGTTAGTCCCCCTAACTTCAACACTTGCCCACTGAAGTATGAAGATCTGGTCATCTGAAATTCAAAAACTCAATAATGCCATGGTATTTTTACTAGGAATAGGTGGTTTATTTTATTATCTAAATCACAAACCCTTTATTAGGTCACGATTTTTTTCCACTGAGATAATTGTAAAATAACTAAGAAGACTGTATTACAGTAACTATTGGACAAAACAAGAAAATATGTGCCAACATGAAAGTCAGATGGACGAACTCTTGCCTATGTTTGGACAGGATACTTAATGATCCCATGTAAGTTACCTCTATTCTTACTTTGCGGGTGTAAGTGATTTATATTATGCAGTTGTGAGTCATATAAAAACCGGAAAAAAATTTCAAAAAGTAAAACAATTACTGTTATATTACCACATGTAATAAGTCCTTTATTTTGAACATAAAGAACTACACATTTTATTAGTAGGAAAAAAAATGGTTTCTCCTCTTGCCAGATAAATGTTTAGCAAATATTAAAGGAACACAGGTTTGCATTATTGACAAATTTTGAGCTCACATGTCTCATTCTAGTTCTGCCGGTGGGTTCCAGTTCTAACATCTGGAGCCATACAAAATAAGTTTAATCCAGTTTCCATACGACTGACCTTCGAATACTTGAGAACCCCATCCACCCTCCTGCGGTCTTCTCTTCTTCAGATTAAATAAGCACACCCCTCACTGGAAATGGCTTTGAGATTTGTCATTTTCACGATTACCTTCGTGTGAAGCCCTTCTCATCTGCCGTGTCCGAGTGTGACTCTCAGAATCGAACACAACATAACAAATGTCTAATGCCACATTTATAACAGGCAGTTATCTTTGCTCAACCTGTTTTGCCAACTCTTAAATAACAAGGGAAGTTAAGGGAAAAGAAACATCCCACATCCCTTTAATGGAGTGGCTTAGTCTCTTAAACTTCCTGGAGAAATTAAGAGTTTTCGTGAAGCTCAGGGGCACCCAGTTGGGGTCTAGTCAAGAGACAGAAACGACAACAATTATTTCAAGAGAGAAGATTTAATATAAAGAATTGTTAGCAAGGTAGTGAGTTGTTTTACTAGGTAACTGAAAGAGTAGAAAGAAATACTAAAGCCTCACAGAGTACGAAGTAGGAAGCTGCTCCTACCCTGTGTTAGCCTACCTTGTGTTAGGTACTAAGACAGGATTAAACCTGCAAGGATTTCACTAAGGGGAAATGCATGTGTGAAAGGAAACCTGGAGGGAGCTGGGAGAGCTGTAAGACTGAGATGTCTAAACTGACTGAAGGGGAAAGGGACCATAAAATCTAAGGAAGTTTCTGCTAGGCCATAGGAGAGTTGCCAGTCACAGGAGTTGAGCCCAAGTTGCCAGCCACAGGAGTCCCAGGTGTCCCAGGAATCTGCCTCGGTGGTCTGGCACGCTCAGTCATCACTGGGAACAGGCCAGGGGAGAAATGGTTTCAGAGCAGACACAGCAATGGATGGATTTCAAAGAGCAGTAGTCGAGGCCCTTGGTTGGTTAAGCTTAGGTTTCTCAGATAAAATATAGGACATCCAGTTAGATGTGAATTTCAGATAAACAATAAAATTTTAGTATGAGCATATCCCAAAATATTGCATAGGATGTACTTACATACAAAGTTATTTGTTGTTCACATTTACCTGGTATCCATCCTGTATTTTTTTTAAAAAATTTTTAAAGATTTTATTTATTCGTTTGAGACATAGAGATACAGAGAGAGAGAGAGAGAGCATGAGCAGGGGGAAGGGCAGAGGGAGAGAGAGAAGCAGGCTCCCCGCTGAGCAGGGAGCCCGATGCGGGGCTCGATCCCAGGACCCTGGGATCACGACCTGAGCCTGAGGCAGACACTTAACCTTCTGAGCCACGCAGGCGCCCCCTGCCCCGTATTTTTATTTGTGAAATCCAGCAAGCCTGATTATTCTCTCCCTAGCCGAAGGTGTGTGAGGGGCGTTCTCACGGCTGTCACCCACTCCTAGGGCTAGGAGAAGAAAGGTAGGAGGTTGGAATTCAAAAGTGAAGAAGCGGGTTCTGAGGAGCTGAGATTCACACAGCTAGGGAAAGGGTCCCACAGGCTGGGGCTCGTGGCGGGGAGAGGATGGAGCTGGTTATACAGGGGCTGGGAAACTCTAAAGTGGATTCGACTGCTACTATGGGAAGGAACTACAGTTCAGGGACGAAGAAGAGTTGTTGGAATGAAGCTCCACAGGAGCCACAGGTAGAGAGGAAGCAAAGAGAAAACAAACAGGCAGAAGCAAGTCCCTCTCCCTCCTCTAGTTCTGCAGCCTCCCTCAGCAGCCCCTCTTGACAGAGCCTAACAGGGACCTGCTGGCAGAGCAGAAATGCAGAGCAGAATGGGAAAGACTGGGTCTGAAATTGAAAGTAAAAATTTAATAACTGGCACATAAGCAGAAGATTTCCAAAGATCACACTCAGTTAACGTAATGCTGAAAAATGACTGGCTGTTGGCACCATATGATTTCAACATGACTCCAGACATGATTTTTGTGGTTTGCTGGTAATGGGGTTTAGGACACACTACCCCAAAATATGGCATCTTGGCATATTAAATATTTTAAGCTGAGGGATCTTTTTTTTTTTAAGATTTTTTATTTATTTCACACACACACACACACACACACACACACACACACACACACACAGCCAGAGAGGGAACACAAGCAGGGGGAGTGGGAGAGGGAGAAGCAGGCTTCCCACTGAGCAGGGAGCCCGATGTGGGGCTCAGTCCCAGGACCCTGGGATCATGACCTGAGCCAAAGACAGACGCTTAACGACTGAGCCACCCAGGCGCCCCTAAGCTGAGGGATCTTGAGAAATCGTTGTTGGAAGGATTCTCTGGCCTTCTCCCCTAAAGCCAGTCATAAGACCCTCATGTGAGAGGTGCCCGCCCCATACCCAGAGGAAAGGAGCATCCTTATCTCTAAATATGGGGATAGTGGGAGGAATCTGAACAGACTTTGCTAAACATCCCCCAGTTTATTACCCTTACCTCATACTTTTTGTACCGTCACATTTTTCCATGACTTTCCACTCTTCATCAAACCTTGTACAAAAATGTTAAGGTTTAACTGCTTCTTCAGGTCTTATATAGGCTCCCATGTCATGTAAAACTTATATTAAATAAATTTGTATTTATTTCTTTTTTCTTATTAATTTGTCTTTTGTTACAGAGCCCCAGCAAACAAACTAGAAGGGCAGAAGGAAAAAGAGATTTTCCTCCCCTACACTGTTTTACAGGAAGATGCTGCTCACCAACTCCCACCCACGATTTCAGGTAGATTACATTAATGGCCACCATGACTAGAGATGAGTTTACTTTCCTTTGAAATTCTCTTCTTAAAAAAAAAATGAGTTAGTCTCTCCAAACCCATCATGAAGATTAGCAGAGGGATAGGAAAAAATAGACAGTCTTGTATTATGTAGAAAATAGCAATAAATCGAAAAGATTCCAGTAAACTTCATTACCCAAGGAAAACAGGTATTACTAAACCGGGGTTACCAATGGCTTCTAATTCCTTAGGAAATGGAAGACATTATGAGGTATTACATAACATTAAGGAAGAGGGTATGTCATACTTGTACATGCCTTATTGTTGATAAAACATTCTCCCAGACACTGTCTTGTTTTAAGCCCTGTATATGACCACACATGGAGTAGGTATTTTGATGACTGACCTCAATCTAGAATACAGTGAGTAATCTTTGAAAGTTTATTTTTTTACATCTTTTTTTGTTTTTTTATATTATTATGTTATGTTAATCACTGGACATTACATCATTAGTTTTTGATGTAGTGTTCCATGATTCTTGAAAGTTTTGAGTGAAAAGGTGATATAGTCAGATCCAGGCCTTAGAAGAGAATTTTGCCAGAGGGCAAAAGATGAGAACTTACCAGTAATTCACTCAAGAAGTAATAAGGCCCTAAAAAAGCTAGTACTTTGGAGCTAACACCAATCCAAAACTAAAGCGTTTTCTCCAAGACAAAAAAGAGATTTCAAAGGAGATAAAAGGTGTAAAATATTTAATATGTAATAGGGGATTGTATCTAACTTTCGGTTTTCTTAACCCTTTTTGGCATTCCTGTTCCATTCACATCCATGCATTCACATGCAAATAATGCATATCAACCTTTCAAATGTGAACAGATGGAAAGAAAAATAGAGATTCAGAGCATTTTGGGTGGGATTTTTGTAATCCAAATGAATGAGAATAAACTGTAAATAGCTGGAAAAAAAAGAGTTTTCTGATTGTACAATAATTGTTATTTTCACATTTCAAGAATAGGGTTTCAAGAATAGAACAATATCCTCTGCTAATTGCTTCCTATATTAGTTAATCTATTATTGCACAACAGATTTCCCCAAAACTTAGTAGCTTAAAACAAAAATAAACATTTATTATCTCTGGCAGTTTCTATGGGTCAGGAATTCTGGAGCAGCTTAGCTGGGTAGTTCTGGCTTGGGGTCTCTCATGAGGCTAGAGTTGATATTAGCTAAGGCTGTAGTCCTCTGAAGACTTGATGGGGCTAGAGTATCCCCTTTAAAGATGGCTCCCAAATGTGACTTGGTTTGGGGGGCAGGGCTCAGGTCTTTTCCACATAAACCTCTCCCAGGGATGTACTAGTGTTCTCATGACATGGCAGCTGGCTCCTCGCAAGCCTCCCGTCTCCAGCAAGTAATCCAGGAGAATAAGAGCCAAGCAGAAGCAATCCTTTTTTAATGACCTAGCTTTGGTTGCAGCATAGCATCATTTCTACCACGTTCTATTCATCCTAAGCAGTTCACCAAGTCCAGCCCACATTCAAAAGGAGGGGAATTAGTTTCCACCTCTTGAAAGGAGGGGTGTCAAAAATTTTGTGAACATGGGGTGCCTGGGTGGCTCAGTCGTTAAAGCATCTGCCTTCAGCTCAGGTCATGATCCCCGGGTCCTGGGATCGAGCCCCACATCGGGCTCCCTGCTCCGTGGGAAGCCTGCTTCTCCCTCTCCCACTCCCCCTGCTTGTGTTCCCTCTCTCGCTGTGTCTCTCTCTGTCAAATAAATAAATAAAATATTTTTAAAAATTGTGAACATGTTTTTAAAACACCACACTTCTTTAACTTAAAACAGGTTTTGGTGTTTTGTGCTGTAAATAAAATCCCCAACTTATTGAAGAACTTCACAAAAACAAGTAATCTCTGCACGGGTGTCAGGAGTTCTTTAATCAAAAACTGCTTGTCAAATTGCTTTGAGATGCCTAAGAGTTGTGTAGTTATAGAAGAGAAAAGTGTAACCTTTTAACCTAAAGAGGAAAAAAAAAACTAAAAATCTAAACCATAGTAGTTTCATCATTTGAATTATTTTCCTTGAATTTCCATGGAAAGGACAATTTTCGAAATCCAAGCTTCTAATTGTCAGAGGAAGGGAAATGCCCTCACTAGTTCCGAGGAGTATAAACTGTGAGTGATAGAATTACAACAATTTGATACTTATTAGGAATCAGGAAGAATGTCTTTGGATAACTGAAACATCATTATACCCAAAAAAGAAACATTTTTGCATTTATATCTTTGTCCATTTGGGTCACTATAACAAAAGGTCATAGACTGGGTGCTTATAAACAACAAACATTTATTTTCACACTTCTGGAGGCTGGGAAGTCGAAGATTAAGGCATTGGCAGATTCCATGCCTAGTGAGAGCCTGCTTCCTAGCAGCTGTCTTTTCACTATAATCTCATAGAGTGGAAGGGGTGAGGAAAGGGTGACCTCAGAGAGATCTGGGGTGTCTTTTATAAGGATGAATCCCATGCGGGTTCTGCCCTCTTGACCTAATCACCTCCCAGTGGGCGCACCCCCTAATACCATCACTTTGGGGGTTAAGATTTCAGTGTATGAATTTGGAGGGGGCTGTTGCATAAGCATTCAGTCCATTGCAGTTTAGCTAAATGGAAAGCAAAAAGAATCCTCAAGATGTTGAGAATGCTGTCTGGGAGAAGAATCAAAGACCAGTTATCCTAGTGACTGGTTGCTTTTCATCTTTGACGATGTGGCAGTTAAACCTGGAATCCTGACTTCTTTTGCTCCTGCTGCTGCTTTCCCTTTTGGAAGTTCTGCAACTGTACTATTAGATCTAAAATATAGGCAACCCTTTTCTTCTGCTTCTTGGTTTGATTCTTGGCTTGTCAGAATTTCTTTGCATCTGAGCTAAAATCAGGAGTTAACTTCAGAGAACAAAACCCAGGAAGTAAGGTGAGTATAGCGAAAAAGCAAAACAATACTTTGCCAACAGCAGCGATATTAACAAGAACCCCCTCAAACTGCTGTCACTTCCTTCCCTCTGGAGTAGAGGAGAAACATCAAATCCAGTGACTATTGCTTTCTTAAGAGAAAGGAGAGAAATTGTGTACTGAGGGTGGGGGTGGGTGGGGACAGGAATTTGGCGTCCTTGGAACCTTAAAAGGCAGAATAAAATGAATTTAGAGAGACTGAAAAGCGATGAAGATCATCCAGCATTGGCAGAAAACCGAGTGTGTCTATTTGTAAATCATGGGACTCGATGGCAAAGGGACTGTGATGTTTGATATAAAGTTGTAGGAGAGAGGCAAGCAATGGGAAAATTGAATACTAAGAATTTAAGAGCTTATGAATGGAGGGGATCCCAGAGGCATCCTCTCCCACTTGGCTTCCACACCTGAATTTGTTCTAGAAGAATAAAGAGTATTGATCTAAGTCACATTAATCTTCTACCTCCACAAACCAGACTGATTTATAACTTTACACCATCTGTTGATGCTAGTAGTATGATTCTCTCCTATTACTAATTAATAGCTCATAAAGAGCTCTGTATATATATCAGAGGCAAACAACTTCAAGAACCTATTCACAAAGTTTTGGTAGTTTCCATGATGAAGAAATTAAAATTTCATCTTGATCTAAACCAGTGTCCTTCCACTGTCTTCAAGCCCTCAGGGACCTACCTTCTAAATTTCAAGAAGTTCAGTTGTTTCCTTTTTTCATCACATCCCTGCCCCTACTACCATATTTCTACTGGAAACTTCGAGAGAAAGTTTAAAGTCTGAGCCTCTAAGCAAAACTTTAAAAAGCTACTTTTACCTCTGCTAATTTCAGTGAATAAGAGCCTTTCTTTTGTTAAGTCCCTTCACACTGGATGGGAAATCTGACAGTATTTTTAAACAGTGAAAAATCCAATGTAGAAAGAAGAGAAAATGCTAATCAATCATTCAATAGACAAACAAACAACAAGAAATGTTAGCTTTCAGGATAACTGTTTCACAGTATGGTGCAATAACCACAAAAATCAAGAGTCTTGCCTTACATCCCCAGATTTACTGCTGAATTATGTATGACCTTGGAAAAGTCACTTAATTTTCTGGATCTTTGTTTATCTCTCAAATGAGAAACTTGGACCAATTACTCTAAGATATGTTATAATTCTAAAATGACATGTTTATATACATCAACATGCCTCAAAAATCATTGACCATGTGATATTTGCCACTATCCTTCAGGCCCAACAAATTGTGTTCTATGCCTAGACATGACCCCTTCCAAAACCAGTGTGAAAACTGTTCCAAAAGGTATTTGAGAAATAATCAGGCAATTGAGGGACAGCTGAATAATGGTTGGCTGTCTAACTTCTTAATATGACCACTCTCCCTCTCCTAGACTTACCACTTCTTTCCCCTTCTACTTTCCTCCATGCCTCCCCACCCCAGATTCTTAATACCTCTCCAGGGTTTGAAGTCACAGAGAGAATCACGTTTCTTCAGAGCTATTCCAAATAGTATCACCTGTGGGTTCTATTATATTAGGTGGTGGGGGTAGCAAAATACCTTACCTTTTAAAAGTAAGGGTCGTCAGGTGGGAGAGGTAGAGATTGTTTTTGAACTTATTTAGTCCCTTTTGCTTCTCAAAATAAACATCTTTGTGCTCAGTGAAAAGCTTTCCAAGATGTTCACAAGAGAAGGGGAAATTCTTGCCAAAAACTGAAGCCCAGCCAGACAAGGATACTGAAATTTTGCTGCCTGTGGAAACACGTGGCCAGGCAGGACTCTGGCATAAAAACAGGAATCTGTGTTTCAACGATGGCAGTGTTGACTTCTGGTGGTTCAGAGGCTTTGTTCAGGGGACCCAAGCACAGTGTATGGGATCTGACAACTCTGTCAACAGTTCCCATTCAGTTACAGTTCACAGCATACCCTTGTCTATTTGCAGAACTTAAAACTCGGCAAACCTTGGTCCTCATGGTTGGAGGGGTAAAGGGAAACACCTCTCTCGCTCTTCTCACAGTTTTAGTTCTGCTTCCAATTCTTCGCAGTTGCGAAATTCTTCAGAAGATCTAGGTCCCAGAGCCCTGTCTGCATTTTACAGTGCTGTGACCGTAGGTGAGACACTTAACCATCTCTGAGCTGCAACTTTCTCATCCATAAAATGGCTATGGTAATGCCCATTCTACTTTCCTTTAAGAATATTGTGAAAATCAAATGGAATAACATAAATGAAAATACTTTGTACAATAAAAAATACTATGTAAACACAAGCTATTTTTAATTATCAGGTGTCTCCTCTTTCTCTCTGCTCTTTCCTTTACGTCATCTGTTTCAGGTGTCCTTTAAATATCTTCATGGTCTTTTCTTAGCCCCAAATTCTCAATGTGGTTAATGCTCAGCTTCTTAAACGTGGGCTGTTTACCAACCAGGAAACTGCAGCTACACTTGCTCTGGCTAGCTCCCCATTCGGAGACCAACTACAACCTTTAGTAGCGCCTCATTCATTCCAGGAGTCATGTTTGGAGCACTTAATGACACTGTGTCCTGTGTTAGGGATACAAAACTGAATGGGCAGTTTCAGCCCTCAAGAAACAAACCGTCAGATCTAAGCATCTCAGACTTGTCGAATAGGTTAAGCAGGTCTATATAAGCTGTAGCTGAATCTTCTCTCTTTGCTCCATTTGGGGCAAAAGTTGAACTCAGAAGTCCCTCAGTCCTGCTCTTCTGGAGAAAGCAACTAACTTTATCCAAGTCTCCTTGAAATTATTTTGCATATCCCTTTGTTGACTGGCCCTCATACTTCCATACTTCCCTCTTTTTTATTCCTAATTCAATACGTAATTCAATGTTGAGGTTCCATCGATGTTGGATTCCATTTTAGGCAATGAGAACTGATTCCACTTGCATCCACATAGTTTAACTACCAGTTCTAAGAACTTAGACCACCTGTAGCAACATGACTTACTATTGTTCCAGGAAATTCTTGTCCAGGAAGATAAACTGGTAGAGCAATAAATAATTTCATTGTTTGCATTAGGAAATTTCCAAAACCCAATTTATTTGAACAATAAATTGATCATCTGGGTAAACAACCCTCTTCTCAAAACAATAGATTAGTTACCTGGGCAAATGTTCTGTTATCAAACAACTGTTTACTTCTCAAGACTTGCTTCACGACCCTCTCATTGCTGTGTCCATCAATCTCAAACTACTATATCATAAACTTTTCCCATTTTTTTTTTTAAGAGGGAGAGAGAGAGCACAAGCGCACGGAGTGGAGGGGGTGAAGGAGAGGGGTAGAGGAAGAGAGAGAATCCCAAGCAGGTTTCATGCCCAGCGCAGAGCCTGACATGGGGCTCGATCTCACAACCCTGAGATCATGACTGGAGCTAAAATGAAGAGTTGGACCTCAACTGACTGAGCCACCCAGGTGCCCCAGCTTTTCCCAATCTTATCCTGATCTTATTTTTTTTTAAGATTTTTATTTATTTATTTGATAGAGAGAGAGACGGCAAGGGAGGGAACACAAGCAGGGGGAGTGGGAGAGGGAGAAGCAGGCTTCCCGTGGAGCAGGGAGCCTGATGCGGGAAGATCATGACCTGAGCCGAAGGCAGACGCTTAACTACTGAGCCACCCAGAAGCCCCGTCCTGATCCCCACTTTAAGAGACCCATACCCCAAACCCTATAAATTTCTGCCTCTGACCTCTTCTGAGATCTCCTAAGACTGTTGAAGTGGTAGTCTCCCTCTTTGCAGTAAGTTTAACAAATTTAGCCATACTTGATCAATAGATTATACTGGTGGCTTCTTGGGGAGTTTGCTGTTGACAACTTCATACACCAATGAGCAAAGCAAGAAAAACAGGTGTTGTTGTTGTTTTTTTATTTTAACATCTACTATTTCTTTAAAAAAGACCTCTATACCATCATCATGTAACAATTCAGAATTTTGTTGGAGCTCCTTTTTCTTATTATATGGTTTGGGATAGTTTTTATTTTGAATTATATATGAGATGGTAAACCATAATTGTTTTATTGCTTGGAGCTTCTGGAGGATTCCATTCAGTCCTGAGTACTTCCAAAGATCTTTCTGTTACAAAGCATTCTTTTTTCTTTTTTTCTTTTTTAAGCACTCTCTTTTCTATCCATTGTATTTCTGTTGTATGTTGGAAATTCATTCGCTAGCTCTCTTCATATTAAAGTAATTGGCTAATATTTGAGGAATTTAACTGGAAGTCTTGAGAGGGACTGTATCAGAGTTAGTTCACTGTTCACACTAAGCAAATGTGGCTAGAAAGCTGGCTCTTCTATCCAGTCTGAAACCTGGAAGTTTATCAACAATGTCACACGTGGAAATGAGTGCTTGTGGCACTTGTTTAAATTCATGAAATAGCAGTCATTTCAGAGAGAGGAGCTCTGTGAGTCAGAAGCCAATCTTACAGCTCAGTCTGAGACCTGCCGAACTTAGCCTATTCTGAGTTTAAAAATGGAGAAAATTGAAACCAACATAGGGATCATAATAGTTATCATAATATGTGATACCATGTGTCACGATATCATGATACCATGACTTATATATTTCTACAACTTTTTAGGCTTCAAAAGGAAATATTTAAGTTCAGTATGCATCTTTTGCTGACCTCTAAAGACTTAAAATCATTGTAACTATGCATCCCATGATAAATTGAATCTTAATTTTTTTTCCCTTGGATACTTCTTATTTTTCCCTTGGATACCTTTTATTTTAGTTTATTTCAGAAAATCCAAAGGTTGTTACTATTCTAAATTAAAGTACTTTGCATGCACAATTCAACATAGCCTCACTTCCTGAGCAGGTAAGACCAAGATTTCTTGAGTACTTGTGTGCCCGGCAGAGACCAAGATGCTTTTAAATAAGTTATGCTGATTTAAACAACAACCATGTGAGGTGGGTAATAATCTCTCTATTTTAAAGCTGATGAAACCAAAGCTCAGAATTTAAGTAGATTATTACAGAACTTGCAAGTAAATGGTAAGTCAGGATGTACCTGATTTTAAAGCCTGATCTAATTTTTACCTTACCACAGTGTCACAGATGTTGTTCTAACCATTTTTGAGTTATCATTATCTTTTAGTTTCATCATTGATAAGTGTTAGTGAATGATATCATTTTCAAAGAATACATAGGGTTTTTTAAAAGCAGGGACCCAAGCTCAAAAAACACCTTAATGGACTGACATGCCTAACAAGATCCAGGATCTGACTTAAGCAAACAAATTGTTATCCTAGGGTGAAACGATGAATTAAACTCTAATTCATGAATTATGATATTTGCTAATTTGTCTTCTCTATTTGAAAACATTAGTCTCTGTGTCTGATATATACATAACTCTCTTAATGTAATTTTAAGTATTTCACTAATAGATATATTATGTGTGTTCTTTATCGTATCAAAAAGTTACTTTTCTAATCTTGAAATTATAATTTGTATCCTATTTTATTTTATAAAATAATAAAATGCCAGAACACTATTTTTTAAATCCATCTGATTCAGTTAATAGGAAACTTATAACATTTTTATTTAAAAGAAGAAACATCTTTACTATATTCAGCACATCTCCATTTTTTTTTAAACTAAAGATTCAAGATACTAAAGAGATGAAGTTGTGTTGGAATCTCTCTCTCTTTTTTTAAGAGTTTATTTATTTATTTGACAGAGAGAGCACACAAGCAGGGGGAGCGGCAGGCAGAGGGAGAACAGACTCCCCGCTGAGCAGGGAGCCTGACGTGAGACTCGATCCCAGGACCCTGGGATCATGGCCCGAGCCGAAGGCAGACACTTAACTGACTAAGCCACCCAGGCGCCCAGATTATTTCTTTCTTTCTTTCTTTCTTTTTTTTAAATCTTATTTAACAAGCTCAATGAGTGATCAGAAAGCATTCTCTTCTGTTGCTTATTTTCATCTTCTGCTTTTTTCCTCTTGGTCTGTTTTCTATCCCATTTCATTTTTACATCTTTTTACTTTTAAGGACATTTATCACATCCTGAAAATCTCTGTTCTGTTTATGTGTAGGGTAATGTCAGTGGCATTTTAATATTTCACAGCATCAGTCATGACCAGACATTACCCTTTTTTATTTTTTCTTTTTCTCCTGTAACTCTTCCTCCTTATTTTTCTTAAAGCTGAATAATGGACCACCTATGTGAAATCAAAAGAAAGCTGATTTTTAAAAAGCATGACCATAGCTTTCAGGGAAAAAACAAATCAGTACTCTGCTCCAGAAGTAGTAAGCTAGCATAAAAGCTAGACTGAGAAGCCAGTGAAAAGCGTGCAGATTTGTTGGAAGAGAGGAGATTCTGATGGGCGTGACTACTTGAGAGAGGTTATAAGGAGTGTGGAAAACCTAACTTTTCTTTTCTTTTTCTTTTTTTTTTTTAAGATTTTATTTATTTGACAGAGAGAGAGATAGTGAGAGCAGGAACACAAGCAGGGGGAGTGGGAGAGGGAGAAGCAGGCTTCCTGCGGAGCAGAGAGCCTGACGCGGGACTCGACTCCAGGACCCTGGGATCATGACTTGAGCCGAAGACAGACGCTCAACGACTGAGCCACCCAGGCACCCCGAAAACATAACTTTTCTTGAAATGAAGAATGCCCTTGGGGACTCCCCACACAAAACAAATAAAGGTTCACCATTAACCTGTGTATTTCCATTCTGCATACAGAGCAAGGTAGCAATCTTTTGGTTATTCTCTTTTTTTAAGTAAACTCTACCCGCCAACATCGGGTTCAAGCTCAGGACCCCAAGATCAAGAGTCTTATGCTCTACCGACTGAGCCAGCCAGGCACTCCTCTTGGTTATTCTTTAGTGGATTTCTTCTACTGTGGCAAAAAGCCTGAACTGATGATCTTCCAGATGTGTATTTAAAATGATGTTTCTGGGGGTGCCTTGGTGTGTGAGTCGGTTAAGCGGCCAATTCTTGATTTTGGCTCAGGTCCTGGGATCCAGCCCTGCATCAGGCTCCACACAAAGCAGGGAGTCACTTAAGGATTTCTCTCCCTTTCCTCTGCCCCCATCCCCCCTTGCACTCTCTCTCTCTTAGATAATCTTTAAAAAATAATAAAATGATGTTTCTGAATGGGTAAAATAACACAACTGCTGTCTTCAACTCAGGCATAGCATAAAAGCAAAGAAACAATCACTGGCTTATTCATTTCCACACCAGCACTTCAGCCTTTCGTTAGTCTTTCACTTTAGTCTGCTTACCTTCTAAACTTTAAATGTCTCAGTAGTAAATGTGATAAGTGGCTTAAAGTAAAGCCAGACTTCTGATGAGAGAAATATTATGAGTTATCAAAACGCTAAATTACCCCTAATAATAATACTTTGTATTTGTGGAATTTTTTTTCACAGTACTATCAAAATTATCCATTCATTTGTCAACCAATATTTATTGAAAATCTACTATATCCCAGGGATTCTTGGGTGATGAGGGATACAGCAATGTACAAGATAGACAAGGCTTTTGCTACCATGTATCTCATATTCTAGAACAGTGGGCGAAGGGAAAGAGACAGACAATAAACAGGAAACAGTAAATGAACAGAATATTTTCAGATAATAAAGACAATAAAACAAAGTGATGTAAGAGAGAATGACTCTGGACTGTGACTCTTTCAGATTGGGTGGTCAAAAGAGTCTGTCTGAAAAGAAAGATGGGCAGAATTTCTTAGACTTTGTGGCGAACTTTAAAACCTATCTATTCCATCTTACCTTCTAGATAAGGTATTCTCCTTATCTTATAGAGGAGAAAAACACAAGTTCTTTTAAAAAGATTTTATTTATTTATTTGAGAGAGAGAGAGAGAATGAGCGGGGGAGCAGCAGAGGGAGAAGGAGAAGTAGACTCTCTGCTGAGCAGGGAGCCCGATACGGGGCTCGATCCCAGGACCCTGGGATCATGGTCTGAGCTGAAGGCAGACGCTTAACCGACTGAGCCACCCAGGTGCCCAGAAAAACAAAAGGTTTATGAATTTATCTATATTTATGGTTGATAAGACTAAAACTAATAGGGGTTAAAAATCTTTGTTATAGACAGGTGCACAGTTATCCCATACAGTGCCAGAGCAAATATAGCCTGGCAGGCAATAGCTTGGCCTTCAGACAGCTCCTTTGTGCTTTTTTTAAAAAGATTTTATTTATTTGACAGAGAGAGAGAGAGAGAAAGAGAGAGCACAAGGAGGGGGAGCAGCAGAGGGAGAGGGAGAAGCAGGCTCCCCGCTGAACAGGGAGCCCAACTCGGGGCTTGATGCCAGGACCCAGGGATCATGACCTGAGCCGAAGGCAGATGCATAACTAACTGAACCACCCAGGCAGTCTCCTTTTTTTTAATTTAAAGATTTATTTATTTATTTTGAGAGAGAGAGAGAGCAGGGGGAGGGGCTTAGGGAGAGAATCTCAAACAGATTCCCCACTGAGCGCAAAGTCCTACATGGGGCTCATCTCACGATCCTGAGATCATATCTGAGCCCAGTCGAACGACTGAGCCACCCAGGCACCCGTGTGCTTTAATTAAAAGACAGTACTCCTTTCTCAGGGCAAAAGCCCTTTTGCAATGCACAACCTACCCAAACATACATAACATTCCTCTTCATGAAGCTGGTATATCTGGGAACAAGAGATGATCCCCTGCAAATCTGACTGAGTAGAAGAACAAGACTTCTAGGACCAAAAGGGCTTTCTTCAGGGAGCATGCAGGTAATCGATGGTCCTTAGTTATATAAGTTAGGATGAATAATTACCTACTTGCTGGGGGAAAGATGCGGTGAAAATTTGGGGTACCTGTCAAGGTGGGTTTTACCACCATGGCAAACAGAGCTTTATACCGAAAAGGATAAGGAAATCATCAATAGGGAATTTCCCTGGAGAAGGGAGTGACCCCCCACCTTTTTAAAAAATTTTAATTCCAGTGTCAGGTACCGACCTCTCTTAATTAAACTTACAAATCAGAGAAACCTATTAATATGGACCAAGGGGTCCTAACTAAGTCTCAATGTCAGATAAAAGCAATAGTATGCCTGGTATAAAATTAGCTTGAGGTAAAAAAAGTAGAACCAGAGAGTGTTGAGGTGGAAGGGAGAAACGAAGTCAGTGGTGTGGATATATAAGGTGGCAGACCTTACAATTTATCAGTTAGGGTTGGGTTCCTGTCCAAGTAAGAGAGACCCCCAAATAGTGCTTTAAACTAGATAGCTTATTCTCACGCATAAAAAAGGAAGTCTGGAGGTAGATAGTCCATGTCAGAGACACAGGCAGCTTCTGTATTTTTGTTCTGCCATTTTAAACATCTAGTCTCAAAGCAACATCATGGCTCAAGATTATATCCATATTCTAGGTAGCACTAAGGAGAAAGGAGACCAAAAAGATGTATGGCCTCCATGAAGTTCCACTTGGCATTTCTGCTTACATCTCATTGGCTGAAATGCAGTCATGTAACCTATGTGCAAGGGGGCTGGGAAAGTTAGTCTGTTAGCTGAGTGGCTGTGTGCTCAGCTACAATTAGTTCTCCTTCTAAAAAAGAAGCAAAGAATGGATATTAGAAGGCAATCAGTAGTCTCTGCCATGCCAATCAGACCCAGATCTCCTGTGTCAGATCTGGAGCTTGTTGGTATCAGCGTGTGAGACCCGAAAGAGCTAGTCCTAAGAGTTGTAATATTTGGGGCCTGAGACTACCACTTACTACCCATGTGGCCTTGAGTAATTGACATACCCTCTTTTAGCCTTAGCTTTTTTCCCTATTGGGAGACAGAAGATAATATCTCATATACAGGGTTTCTTGATGATTAAGAGGTAATTATAAAAATAAAGCATCTAACAGTACCTGGCATGTGAGAGGCACTTAGTAAATCTAATTTTCCTTTTTTTCATCTGTTACAGTTTCCCCAGCTCTGCCTATTACAGCTCCTTAGTTTTTATGTTTGACTGTGTGTTTTTTTAAAGTTCCTGAGATGAGTCTGTTTATCACCATCTCTCTCTGTCTCCTTCTCTACCAACCCCACATTATGTGTTTAGAGACCTGCTTATGCCTCAAAGTTCCTGCACTGGGGCAGCTGCCCGGAAGGTCATGTATGGATGATTCAGACATGGCCTAGACAAAGTCCCTTTGGGGATGGGATAGCCAGAGAACTGGTAAATTGCAAGGCTACCATGCAGTAACGTTTGAAACCTGTGATTATCCAGATGGTGTCTAGCACAGAGCATTGGCCCAGGGCTGGAGCAGGGGCTGACATCTAGCCTGATACTCCCTTACATCAACTGGGAAAGGGGGCTCTTTTCTAAGGGCTATACTCTTAAGGGGGCAATTCATATGCCTGCAGGGGCTCTATTTTCTAAATCTCACAAAGGAATTTTCCCTTCTGGCTTTTGCCCTGCAGGTATTGGCCTTCCCC
>NW_027397066.1:106993859-107044210 GCF_003265705.2 Callorhinus ursinus
CCCGGAGGGTGGTTGCTGCTTAGTCTGAAGGAGATCTTTCTGCCCGCTGCCTCCGTTTCATGGTGTGATCTCCCCCCCCCCCCCCCCCCCCCCGCCTTATCAGAGCAGGTGTAAACTTCAGCCATGCTCCTTTCTTCAGTGCTCTGGCCACATTCCCCACTCCATATACCGTCCAGAAGCAGAGGTTTGGATCTGCTTTTTCAGTGTGGACTTTTCCCTGCTCCCTCCATTACCTGTGAGTCATGAGTATGCATAGTGGTCACTTGGCTCCAACTTTTTCTCTTTGAAAAAGAACAGGCACAAACTTTGTGGCTTAAAAGTAGAAGTGTCAAGATGGTGTTACAATTATAGCACCAAAGTCTGGAGAAATGCCTCAGACATGGAAAGCATTAAAATATAGAAAGCTGGTTTTCCAAAATAGTTTTATGGCACTGATTTAAATGGTTTGGATTTTTTCCCTTTTCTTTTTAGGTTTCTTTTAAAGTTTATTTTACTTTTTTTCCTCTTTTGATAGTAATCAGTCATCTAAAAGATTAACTAGGATAGGCCTTTGGGAGCAGTAGTTTTTAAATGATGATGAGATATCAAAGTGACTTTAAGAGGGGAAAAAAGAGGAAACTACAAGTACAACGACCCAGAAAGTAGCAACATGCATGCAAGGAGATATAAAACTCCAGAGTTTAAGTTCAAGGCCATTTCTCATTGCTTCAAGGCTCGAAAACAACGAAGAAAGTTCCACAACCCCAAACAACAGCAGTATAAAAAACTGTCACCCAAAGTCTCTCTTCCCAGAGGAAAAATGTCAAGGGTATTTCTAAGTTAATTGGACAAACCTTCGAAAGGGACTGTCCTTTTTAGATGTGTCCTTCCTTTGAAAGACTTTGAGGTTGACATCTCTAAATCAGTCTCTTCGTGAAGGTATTTTGTCTTCAGCAAAAAAGTGTAGCAAATCATATATTGTTTCTTTTTTTTTTAAGATTTTATTCATTTATGTGACAGAGGGAGAGCAAGAGCACGTGAGAGCACAAGCAGGGGGAGGGGCACAGGGAGAGGGAGAAACAGGTTCCCTGTTGAGCAGAGAGCCCGATTTGGGGCTCAATCCCAGGACCCTGGGATCGTGCCCCGAGCCAAAGGCAGACACCCAACCAACTGAGACACCCCGGCACCCCTCATACATTGTTTCTAATTTTAAAGTTTTTAGAGCTAATTTTTTTGAGCTACCAGCAATATCAGGTCTCCTGGTCTATATGATGGCTAATGTAAGAATCCTATAAACCTGAGCCCTGTAACTCTAGAAATCCACCCGAGTGGGCAATTTGTCAGTGTCTATAGCTGAATGAAGAGCTTGTGATATTTTTTTGTGTATTCCATCATCTTCTCATTATATTAATTAATGCTACCCACAACAAAAAGTAACATTTTCTGAATTAGAGAGAGGAAAGTGAGGTAAGATACTAATATTGCTAGCCATTTCTTTTGGCTACATATCAGCACCTGCAGCATACGCCATAGCATTTCCCATTTCCGTATAAATATAGCCTCAAAAAATGCTCTTTTTTGTCCCACGCCTACATTGCAGAAAGATAAAAGTCAAAATTTTGGTTTAAAGTTCATTTTTTTAAAGTTTATGTAACTTGTGAGGACTAGTATTATAACCAGAGCTAATTCAAATTAAAAAGCCGGGTTATGGTATCCTGGAAAAAGAGTAGCGGACAGATAAATGTAGAATGCAGCCTCAGTAATAAATGAGCAAAAGTGTCAGGCAGTTCACAAAGCAAACAGCAAAAGCTGTAAACAGCACTAGGCAGAGGGCAGTCTTAATATGCATGTTGTTTTTTGAAAGGCCTTCAGGGCATCAATCATTTCAGTTACAATATACACATACACAATATAGAAAACTTCTGTGACAAAACCTAACTGAAAGGAAAACTGACATCTGTGTATACATAGAAAGATTTGGGAATGATACCCCAAAATATACTAATTTGGGTGGTGTGACTTTAAGTCCTGAAGGAAAGCTAACTGGCCACAGAAGGCATCTATTCATTCATTCATTTAGCAAACATTTATTATCTCCTGAGTACCAGCCACTAGTTTGTTCTGGGACCACAGAGATGAAGGAAATACGATCCCTGCACTGTAAATCTTGGTTTTATTAAAATAAATGCCATCTACATATACTCAACAGACATGTATTCATATGTGCACCAAAAGATAGTACGAGAATTTCATAACAGCTCAATTTGTAATTCGCCAAACTAAAAATAACCCACATGCCCATCAACAGAGAATGGATAAACTATAGGGTATGCATACAACGAAATACTTTCTAGCAGTGAAAATAATAGCATCTGCAACAATATGAATATATTTTACAAACAATGTTGAGCAAAAGAATGTAGATATGAAAAAGTCATACTGCATGATTCCATTTATGTAAAGTTTAAAACAAGCAAAATTAAAATGTGGCGAAAGAGCACAAAATAGTGCAGGCAATGAGGCTATGGGAGTTGCGACTTGTTGGTGTACAAGCGGGGGCTGCTGCATAATGTGGTTTGTTTGTTTGTTTGAGAGGGAAAGAGAAAGAGAGTGGGGGAGAGGCAGAGGGAGAGGGAGAGAGAGAATCTCAAGCAGACTCCCCGCTGAGTGTAGAGCCCTATGCGGAGCTCCATCTCACACCCTGAGATCATGACCTGAGCCAAAATTGAGTCGGACGCTTAATCGACTAAGCCACTCAGGTGCCCCTGTTGCATGCTGTTTTTATAAATTTTCTTTGTTTAATTAATTTTTTTAACTGAAGTATAGTTGACACATAATGTTGCATTAGTTTTGGGTATCTAACATAATGATCCAACGACTGTATGCTATGCTCACAAGTATGGCTCCCCTCTGTCACCATACAGTGCTATTGCAATACCATTGACTATATTCCCTTTGCTGTACCTTTCATCCCCATGACTTGTGAAAAATCCATTGACCCATATATGCACTTATGTGCATATTTACACATTTCTATTGAAAAGTACATTGAAAAATAAATGCCAGCTGTTTTAAGGGATATATCTTAATGTATATTAGTTGTTGGTAGTGTTTTCATTCTAGAACCTATTCTTGAGCTCTATCTGACTTGCCTCAATTTTTTTTGTGCCTCACTGCTTTTCAACAGATAAGGGGTATTTGAAGCTATATCACTGGAGATGTGTTCAAGACCTTTAAAGAATTACTGTTTTTCTTTCAGTTTTGAAAAAATTAACCACATTTTTGTCCATTCATAACTTAACAGTTACTCCAGAATTTTAGAATTCTGCTAAAAATTTACCTGAAAGAAATTAGTGTACCAAAACTTGCCTAATTTTTAAAAATCAAGCTCAGAGCAAATTAATTAGTTCTTTGATGTCTGCCTTCTTCATATCAAAAAACTATGTGGAGATCTTTGTCAGAAGTTTGCATTCTGAGAGATATGTTGTAGGCATAAGAAAGTCAGAACTCTGCCAACTCCTGTTTAGTAGATTTTGCTTATATGGGCAGAGGCCTTAGATGGAATCAAAATTTGTCATTGAAGGGGGTTAAATTGGTGTTGGGTGTTGAGGAGAGCACCATAATTCATATTTGTCCAGCTCTAAGACCTTGACTTGACAAGCTTTGTTCACCTTACCTAGTAAAGCTTAGAATTTCCATAGTGCCTTTTCACCGAAGTCCATGAGTGTGTTCTTGGAATGAAATGTACTTGCATGGGCATTCCAGAGGTACAAAAACTCCTTCTGTTTCATCTAAGTGGCCTGGCTTGGGGACTCATGCAACGTTTAATTTATTAATGGTATTTCATAAAGCACAGAATTCAAGAGCTAGGTAAGGTTGTGTTAGTGAATAAGCAGGAAATAAACAGCCCTTCAACTACAGTAAATTATGACACAAAAACAATGCTAGAATAAGTCCAACTTAAATCACATTATGTGTCCACTAAGAGCTCCTACATTGTTTGCTTTAAAATAGGATGAAAATTTCTCAGTCTATAAATCCCAGGAAGCAGGGTGGAATGACATCAATATTATATCCCCCCAAATACCCCAAAGCATCCATTAAAAAATGCTTAGTTATGGAAATTTTCAAACATACACAAAAGTAGAAAAAAAGTGTAATGAACTCCCATGTACCAATTATCCAGTTTCAACAAAAATTAACATTTTATCAGTATTGTTTCATCTATCCTTCCCCACATACTTTTCTTTTTTTCTTTACTTCCTCTGTCTTTCCTTTCTTTTCTCTTTCTTCCCTCTCTTCTTTTTGCTGAAAAATTTTCAAGAAAGTCTCAGATATGTCATTTCCCTTGTAAGTACTTCAGTAAAAGGTCTCTAACAAGATTTTTAAAAAAAATATAACCACTACACCATTATCATACCTAACATAATTATGAGTAGCTGCTTACCATATGACACTGAGGCCATCTTCAAATTTTCCCAGCTGTCTCAAAGGTGTATTTTCCAGCTGGTTTGTTTAAATTAGGATCCAAAAATGGTTCACACAATGCGTTTATTTGTTATGGTTCTTAAATCTCTTTTATTCTGTAAGAGCCTCCTCCCTCCCCATTTCCTTCACTTTTTTCTTTTTATGCATTAATTTGTATTAGAAACTGGCTCATTTTTTTACCTGTAGAATGTCATCCATTCTGGATTTGGCTGTCTCCTTGTAGTTCTATGACTTGTTCTTCTATCCCCTGTAAGTGATGGTTCAACTTGGGGGTTGATTAGATTCAGGTTCAATTTTTTTTTTTTAAAGCAGTATAGCCATTTTAAACCTTAATCTGCTTTAGTTTACTATGCTCTTGGACTCTGCATAATTTCTTTCTACATCTTTTTTGTTTTAACTCCTATTTTCTATAGTATTTTATTTTGTTAGTGATTACCCAGCCACCTATTGGCAGAGTAGAGAATAGAACCTCAATCTTTCCAGGCCTCATCTGGCGCCCTTTTCCATCACAGAATGCCTCTGGAAGGAGAAGAGTTCCCTTTTCCTATTTCTCACATCCACCATAATCTTTTGAAATTAGAACCCTGCAGTAGTCTTGGAAGAAGTAAAGTATCACTCTTCCCAGTCAAGGTCTCATAAAACCCACAGTAAAGGCAATGTTTATGTTGCTGTTTCAGCTGAAATTTTCTTTACCATGCAGCAATTACTTTCACAGTATTGAACAAAACTGAATGCTGGGCCAGCAGAAAGGAAGTTTCTTACAATTGACTAGCATTCCTTTCATTTTCTCCTGTTTAATTTTTCAGATCACCATGTCGTATTTTTACTGTGACTGTCTTAATTATTCTACCTCTCCCTAGTGTTAAAGCTCTTTTTCCTCAAGACTGGCAAAGTGATGATAATTGTTAAAGTTAGATAATAAGTAATGGGGTTTACTGTAATAATCTCTTTTATTAAAAAAATACTTATTTATTTTAGAGAGAGAGTGGGGTGGGGAGGGGAGAGGGAGAGAGAGAATCTTAAGCAGACTCTGAGTTGAGCATGGAGCCTATCAAGGAGCTTGAACTCATGACCCTGAGATCACCACCTGAGCTGAAACCAAGAGTTGGATGCTTAACTGACTGTGCTGCCCAGATGCCCCTAATAAGCTCTTCTAAAATAAATAATAAAGCTGGAAAATAATTATTTTTTCTTCTCTCATCATGACTAAACCAAGTGTTCGGAAGATAGCAAAACCTTATCCCAGATTATTGTCACATTGATTCAGGGTTTTGGAAGTTGTCTTTTGACTTAATGGCTCAAATAACCATAGGTCTTTTCTGATATAGAAAGGTCCCTGCATTTGGTGCTATTTATTATACCTGAAGTCAGTTATTGTGAGTTTAGCCTTGCCTCTGTGGAAGCCCTTCCATTATCAAAAGCTACTATGCACTTAATGTTCAAAGACACCCCCTAATAGATGAAGTTAGTCAGCTCAGGGAGATTCCTGCATTGCTGAGGAGCTGAGGGAAGGAGATCACAAGGCACTTGTCTGAGCGCTGCATGGTTGTACCGAAGTGAAGTAATAAAACTCATCATGCAGGGGTGAGTTGTTAGGACAGGCTCCATGGCTCAGTCGTTAAGCCTCTGCCTTCGGCTGAGGTCGTGACCCCAGGGTCCTGGGATCGAGCCCCGCATCGAGCTCCCTGCTCTGCGGGAGGCCTGCTTCTCCCTCTCCCACTCCCCCTGCTTGTGTTCTCTCTCTCTCTCTGTTAAATAAATAAAATCTTAAAAAAAAAAAAACAAAACTCATCAGGCACATTTTTTTTTCAAACGAAAAGAAATGTAGCATTTTGTATGCAATTATGGACCTTTAAAGGCAAATAAATGAGCATTAGGGAAGCATGATAGCTTCTTTACTGAAACTAAAGAGCTTTAAGATCACTTTGGGAAAAAACTCCCAACACCCTACCCTAAGTGTAGCTAAATTTTGGTGAAGAGTAATTCAAGAAGTAAAAAGCTGTAGGTAATCAAGTGTTTCCTATCTAAAGGCTATTTCTTGGATTCTGGGACTTTCTTCTACGTCTTTTTGCTTGTTTGTTTTTAACTCCTAGCTTACATGGTATTTTATTCTGTTAGTGGTCTCTTCAAAATCATGTAGCTTTACACTGGGCGGGTTTGGGGCAAACCTTACCTTCTCCTGAATCATATTAAGCCTTTTTGGCCAGATTCAGCTTCTGAATGTCTAATATCTAATTGCATAGATTAAATTCCATTATAACTAGCATGGTGGCATTTTTTCAGTTGTTTTATTGTAATGGTGTCATGAAACAATGAATGAGAAGCCAGAAGTCATAGTTCCATTTCACAAATGAGTAAAACAGGAGAGGTTCGGTGTAGTTTTCTTAGTATGATTGTATATCATTTTGAGGTGGAGAGAAAGTAAACAAGTTAAAGAAAAATGGCAATTTGCATGTTGGATGAAAAATGACAAAGTGCTAAGACAGCTGATCTCTTTTCTCTCTTTGCCAAGGTACAAAATCCAGAGACTTCCATCTTCTATGGAGAGACCATAGAAAACAAGCATGGTCCAGGATTACTTATTGTGACCAGAGAAGCCAAATCAGCCAAATGCTTCAACCTGTTCAAAGATGGAAATATTTGATTAAATAGAACCCTTGTGTTAAACTTGAAAGAACTATACTTTCCCAGCCTTTTTACTTAAATGAACATAAGTTTGCTGAAATTAGAGATTCAGAAATATGTTTTACATTTGGACAAGAGTTTATAACACTGACTTACCTCAAAAATGTATTTTGTGGTGTTAAAATATTCATATTAGGATTTAGAAGCATTTTAAGAAGTTCCTATAACTGCTCATCAGCAGAACTTATCACGACTGTTAATATTTATGTTTCCCTCTGTTTTCACTCTCAGTGTTTCTAGTTGCTGCTGGGCATGTTGCAAAATGAATTTAATAAATCAAAAAAACTTGGATTTCATTGGCTTAGATTTTAGTTTTACATGTATTTTACCTTTTACCTATTACGATTTTCCATATGTAGCAGCAGGATACTATAGGAGAGTGTTCTCCAATGCAAAACAGGGAAATTAGAGATTGAATAAACCAGTTCCCCCGAAGTATAAAACGCAATTGAATATTCTGCTCTATATAACCAGCATGTATGTGTGTATACATACATATATACACATATAAATTTATATACTGATATATTTGCCTTAGTAAAATCATTGGGACCTCAAAGAAGGTATCAGATGGAAAGTTTGGGGATTCTTATTAGGAATGTTGAATCCTAGTGGTGCCTGGGTGGCTCAGTTGTTAAGTGTCTGCCTTCGGCTCAGGTCATGATCCTGGGATCCTGGGATTGAGTCCTGCGGCAGGCTCCCAGCTCAGCAGGAAGACTGCTTCTTCCTCTCCCACTCCCCCTGCTTGTGTTCGCTCTCTCGCTGTGTCTTTCTCTGTCCAATAAATAAAATCTTAAAAAAAAAAAAAGGAATGTTGAATCCTAGTGAACTTAAGCCCTGGTGAGTAAAAATAATGCAATGAAAGTATAGAGAATTATTCTATATTATCAAAGAACAGAGGCTAGGAAGGGAAAACAGCAAGGTGAATTTTGTTTATATTTCAAATAGCAATAGATGCTTTAAGAATTAACTAAAATCGTCACAATATTTACAGTTTCCACAATGTATGTTTTATTATTTTGTTTGTTGCATCGGAAACCCTTAAAAAGAAAGGGATCCAAAGAAGAGAGACAAATCAAGAAACGGGCTTTTAATTATAGAGAACTGATGGTTACCAGAAGGGAGGCGGGTGGGGGATGGGTTAAATAGGCGATGGGGATTAGGAGTGCACTTGTTGTGATGAGCACCAGGTGTTGTATGGAAGTGTTGAATCACTGTATTGTACACCTGAAACTAATATTACACTACATGTGAACTAACTGGAATTAGAATAAAAACTTGAAAAAAAATGAAAGGGACTCTTTGCAGGAGAAAAATCCAGAGAAATGGAAATATTTATTGTATGTCCAACCCCAAAGGAGGAACTATAAGAGGTAAGTAAGACAAGTTGGTACAGCTGCTGAAAGAGGGCCTCTAGTCATACCCCAACGGGCTTTGGGAAAAACCAAAGATCTTAGCCTAGAATGAAAAAAGCAATGGGGAACTGGGCAGGAAGCTTTAACCAGCCTGAGGTTTAACTGTTTCCTTAATAGGTGGTGGATTTAGGTCTTGGTCCTCAACCCTGGCTGCACATTAGAACCACCTGGGGAGATTTTTCAACACACCCATGCTAGGCTGGTATGACTAGGTTGAAGTTGGGGGGCATGGATCTGAGCATTTTAAATGCTCCCAGGTGTTTCTTTTATGCTGTTAGGGTTTAGAACCACTGACTTAAGGTTTTTCTCACTTAATATCTTTATTTTTGCAAGTTCAGCATTGGAAGATTTTTCTTGCTAGTTTATCATGTGCAATTGCTATATCCTACTGTTACATGACTAATGATCCCTTAGTTCTGTAGATCACAGTAAGTGTACTTCTAAAAAAGAGCTAAATACAATTAGAATCACTACACCCCATTTTTAATACTTAAAATAAGCTTTAAAGAAGTACATATCCAGAACAAATCTTTCTCACTAGTCCCTAATTGTTATCAATTGATGATAGTCTCTGCTTGGTTATTTATAATCAGACTTCCTTAAAAAGTTATCTTCACTCTCTAAACCTTTATCTTGGAAATAGACCTCTATTTTATTTTATTTATTATTATTTTTTAAAGATTTTATTTATTTATTTGACAGAGAGACAGTGAGAGAGGGAACACAAGCAGGGGGAGTGGGAGAGGGAGAAGCAGGCTTCCCGCCAAGCGGGGAGCCCGATGCAGGACTCGATCCCAGGACCCTGGGATCATGACCTGAGCTGAAGGCAGACGCTTAACGACTGAGCCACCCAGGTGCCCCAGAAATAGACCTCTTTATATTAAAGACTAGTGTGGTCTTAGATGACTGTTTTCATCCAAAAGAAGCCCCTACTTTTTGGAAAGAAAACTGAAATATTTGTCCATTTTCCATACCTCTTTAATTTTCTCTTTTATATTTTGTGTTCAAAAATGTAATGCATTTTTTTCGCATTCACAGTCATAATACAGATTTATTTCCAAAATATCTGCCATATAAAAGAATGCATTTATTTGCTACAAAATATTTAAAAATTTTTTACATTTAAATTAAATTACATTTAAATTAAATTACATTAATTTATAAATTTATTACATTATAATTGTACACAATTATACATAATACATAAAATTATAATTTCTTACATGTAATTAATTACATTAATTTATAAATTTAATTACATTAAATTACATTAAAAAATTTTTAAGATTAGTTATTTATTTGAGAGAGTGAGAGAGAGAGAACAGGGGCTGGGGGTGGGGGAGGAGTAGAGGGAGAGGGAGAAGAAGGCTTCCCATGGAGCAGGGAGCTGGATGCAGGAGCTTGATCCTGGGGACTCCGGGATCCTGACCTGAGCCCAGGCAGATGCTTAACTGACTGAGCCACCCAGGTGCCCCAAAACATTACATTTTAAAACAACATCTAGTAAAAGAAATGATCAAGTTAGAAAATTACCATTTCGCAGCTATCATAGAAATAATTAATTAGGACTAGAATCATCAGTAGATGTTAAAACCATTGAGTTCAACTTTGACAGGATATATACTTCATTTTAAAGTACTTCCCCACAAATTACAATAACAAAGGGAAAAATAAGGGTAACAAAGGGTAAACTTATAGTTGAGAAACCTGGTGGACACTCCCTTAACCAAGAGAGAATGCAAAAGAATGGACAAACTGGTGTCATGTGCCTCATAATGTGATGCACTCAGAAAGACACATCACCTATGTGGTATTCTTGCCAAAAGTGCATAGCCTGAAACTAATCATAAAAATGAATCAGATTAACTTCAAGCAAGGGACACGCCATAGTTGGCCTGTACTCCTCAAAATTATTTATGTTGGGAAAGGCTGAACTGTTCCAGATTAAAAGAGATTAAAAATCTTGCCATTTGCAACGACGTGGTTGGAACTGGAGGGTATTACGCTGAGCGAAATAAGTCAATCAGAGAAAGACATGTATCATATGACCTCACTGATATGAGGAATTCTTAATCTCAGGAAACAAACTGAGGGTTGCTGGAGTGGTGGGGGGCGGGAGGGATGCGGTGGCTGGCTGATAGACATTGGGGAGGGTATGTGCTATGGTGAGCTCTGTGAATTGTGTAAGACTGTTGAATCACAGACCTGTACCTCTGACACAAATAATGCAATATATGTTAAGAAAAAAAAAAAGAAGAAGATAGCAGGAGGGGAAGAATGAAGGGGGGGAAATCAGAGGGGGAGACGAACCATGAGAGACGATGGACTCTGAGAAACAAACTGAGGGCTCTAGAGGGGAGGGGGGTGGGGGGATGGGTTAACCTGGTGATGGGTATTAAAGAGGGCACATTCTGCGTGGAGCACTGGGTGTTATGCACAAACAATGAATCATGGAACACTACATCACAAACTAATGATGTAATGTATGGTGATTAACATAACATAATAAAAAAAAGAGAAAAAAAATAAAGAACACATCTCAAATGCAGATCCTGGATTAGATTCTGGATAGAAAGGATAATTATTTTTTCTATAAATGACATTAAGATGATAAGTGGAGGGAAATTTGGGTGACTCAGTCAGTTAAGTGTCCGACTCTTGATCTCAGCTCAGGGCTGGATCTCAGGATTGTGAGTTCAAGCAGCACACTGGGCTCCACGCTGGGTATGGAGCCTACTTAAAAAAAAAAAAGAGGATAACTGGAGACATTTGTATATGCATTATATAATAGTGCATCAATGTTGAATTTCCTGATTGTGATCAGTGTAATGTAGCTACATAATACAAAATCACTGTTTTTTATGAAATACATGATAAAATTATTTGGGGTAAAGAATCATGATATCTGCAGTTTACTCTCTAATCTTTAATAGTTTATCAAAAATAATAATATAATTACAATAATTATATATATATTGAGGGACAGAAAGGTAATGTAGCAAATTGTTAACAATTGATAAACCTTGGTGACAGATATAAGGACGTTCATTTTACTATATCTGTAACTTTAAAGCTTTTTTCAAAACAAAACATTTGGCAAACCCATATAAGCAAAATACTTAATAGCCTTGTAAAGAGACACATAGTTTTGCAAAGGTCTCTAGTATATTTTCTTTTCCTTTTACTCACTTTTAACTGCTTTAACAAATGTTTAATGATTTGTGAGAAGATGGGATAGTTCTAAGAAAGAGCTTCTTTAAAGGTGATCATTTGAAAATTGAGAAATCCTTTTATAGTCAAATAACCATTTTCCAACTTACTAGTTTAATAAATTCGGGGATTTTGGTAGTTAAGTTATTCTTTGTTTTTTTATTATTATGGTAAAATATACATAAAACTTACCATTTTAGCCATTTTCAATGGATTAAGAACAGTCACATTGTTGTGCAACCATCATCACTAACCATCTCCAGAACTTTTACATCATCCCATATTGAAACTCTATACCCACTAAGCAATAATTCCTATCCACACCTTTATGTGACTTTATATATTCTGAATATTAATCTATTATCACATATGCAATTTGCAAATGTTTTCTACCATTCTGTGGGTTCCGTTTTTACTCTTTGATGCACAAAAGTTTTTAATTTTTATGAAGTCCAATTTGTCTATATTTTCCTTTGTTGCCTGAGCTTTCGGTGTCATAGCCAAGAAATCATTTCTATTTTGCTTCCTAAGTGGTGAATAGCCATAGATTTTGTGTGTGTGAGTGTTTTAGAATAGGAATAATCCTGGTTATTTATAATTTCTGGAACATGCAACCCATACTTTTTGGCCTTAGCAGTGTGTAACTTTAAAATGAAATTATATTTCTTTTTTGTAACTAAATTATCACTGATT
The DNA here is from genome assembly GCF_003265705.2 of Callorhinus ursinus. NCBI lineage: Eukaryota > Metazoa > Chordata > Mammalia > Carnivora > Otariidae > Callorhinus > Callorhinus ursinus. The sequence continues at coordinate 107,006,330 of NW_027397066.1, forward strand.
CATTTGCTGAAATGTAGTCCTTTTACGTCTTCCCTCTGCTATTTCTGGAAATTTCTTAGGGGATTTCCTCATGTGCTCCAGAACAGATCTCTCAGGTTTTTTTTGTTTGTTTTTTGTTTTGCTTTTTCCATACAAGCCTCTTCCTTTTGCCTGTGAGGCCCTGACCCTCATGAAATGTCCATTCTGCTGGGCACAAGTGTCTCCAAGTGTATATGCCACTGAAGTCTCCAACTTGCCCTCTGACCCAGAGAAACAGGGAAACTTCACCCTTCCCTCATCTCTGATCCAGGTATCTTGAGCTTCTTGACACCTGTCTTGACTTTGCTGCCCCCAGGCAGGCACTGTGTGTTCCCAAAGGCACAGGAAGGGAATCCCACAGGCCATGTGCTGAGTCTCAGGATGGGAACCTGAAGTTCTGTTAAGGAAAAAGTTATTCCAACACTTGATAAAAGAGTAAAGGAGTCTTTATTCAGGACTGTTGCAATAGGTGTCGGGCTCATCTCAGAATACAGCAAGGACAAGTGGAGATTTACAGCCAAGAAACAGAATGGGAGGTGTCAGTAGATGGAAAATTACTAAGAGGAGACATCAAAGGTAGGGGGATTGTTAAACTGACAGTACAGCATTCTTGCTGATGGCTGGCCAGGGTGATCAGGTATAAAAGGTGGGGGTTGAGGAATCTGATCAGATAGCAAGTGATGGGGGATTATCTTTAAACCGATTTAGCAAGATTCATCCTATACCTGGGTATTCAGACCCAGCAGGGATGAGGGCCAAGGCCAAGGCCAAGTTAAGAAAAAGGCTCAGAGGAGTCTTTCTAAAAGTTTGATTAAGAAGTTCAGTGGTATGGCCTCAAAGTTTTTAAAGCAATGGCACCAAAAAGCCTGTATCCTAGAGTATCCGTCATATTCTTTTCCATGTCTCTCTGAGACAGTCACTTTTTGTTGGGGATGAAACACTCTGACCTATAATTGATTCCAAACACTTTCAAGAAAGTATCAGAGTAAAGCAGTAACTATCTGTGAACAAAAGACTTAAGAAGGCCATGGTTGAAGATCCAATGTGAGTTAATTTGACCAGGGGTTTTGGTTATTTCTGTGGCATACAACATTTAAAAATAATAACTGGAATTTTAATTGGTAACATTATACTGGTTATATTATGGACAGTGAGAATATTGATAAATTGCTATGAACTTTGTGGAATTTCTGAAATATTTGTATTAACGACATTTACCCATAGAGATATAATCTAGGGAAGGTTAAGCATCCCTTCTTACTTGACAATCATTTTTTTTATGCCATTCGACGTCTGAATAAACCCAATTATTTTTTAACATCTCTCTTTTTACAAAATGAAAGAACAAATCCCTTGTGGTTTTCCAGAGGCCCTCTTGGAAATCTCATAGTCTGGGATCAAAATTTCACTTAGGATTTGATTTTGAGAAGGCAGAATGTCAAAAAGTTTGAACAGTTGATTAAATAAGATCCTAGGTCACTGTGAAACAATCCTGAGCTACCTATTTAACCAAAGTGACAATAAAATAATTCAAAAGTAACTATAGGAGGTAACCTGATTGTAAAAAACCTTAGCTCTTTTAAAAAGTGAGAAGACTTGGTCCTCTTAAATAACTAAGGACATGATAAAAGTTGACCTAAAGCACAGGGAATTATTCTGATAAGACATAAAATCTTTATTTCCTAGGCATATTATTCAAAAAGTAAAGAAAAACCTTTTACAATCTCTTATCAAGAGCAGACCAATAATCCAAGAAAATTTTATCATTTTTAATAGGGAGAAAACCAAAATCTAGTTTTGTATTAATGTGCCTTTGATATCAAAGTTCATTAAAAAAAAAAAACAAACCTTATAAGTGAACCGGCTTTGACTGGCTGAATCTGAAGCAGCTTTGACCACATGAGATAAAATTCCTTTTCTAAGATTCCTTTTCTGCAAACCTAAAATATTTTATATCCATTCAATTTTCATCCTACACTTTTCCTCTTTCTCATTCTGAAATAACTAGTCATTTAATTTAGGATAAAATTACTCTTTTTCCCTTAAGAAAAACACGTCCTACATTCCTTGCTTTCTATTCATGCTAAGTTGTTTCTCTTTACCCTTATGATTTGTAGTAGTTTTATTTACATATACTTATTATAATTTTTAGCCATTAGTAACCTTTTATTAAATAGAGAAAATGGGGAAGTAGACAATTGTGAATTGTCTGTTGTATACCATAATTCTGCAACAGATTGGCAAATTTTATGAGTATATTATTTGTATTAGTCAGGGTTCTCCAGAGAAACAGAACCAATAGGATATATATATAAGAGAAGATTTTTTCTTTTAAGAGAAGATTTATTATAGGAGTTGGGTCATGCAGTTATGGTGGCCAAAAAGTGGTATCTGCCATCTACAAATTACAGACCCAGTGGTATAATTTAGTCTGAGTCTTTTTTTTTTAAGATTTTATTTATTTATTTGACAGAGAGAGAGAGAGAGACAGCGAGAGAAGGAACACAAGCAGGGGGAGTGGGAGAAGGAGAAGCAGGCTTCCCGCTGAGCGGGGAGCCCCATGCGGGGCTCTATCCCAGGACCCTGGGATCATGACCTGAGCCGAGGGCAGACGCTTAACGACTGAGCCACCCAGACGCCCCTGATTTAGTCTGAGTCTTAAGACCTAAAAATTAAGAGACCAATGGTATAAGTCCCAGTCTGAGTCCAAAAGCCCAAGAACCAGGAGCTCTGATGTCCCCAAGAGCGGTAGAAGATAGATGTGTCAGCTCAAGTAAAAAGAGGGAATTTTCTTTGTCTTCACCTTTTTCTTCTATTCAGGCTTTTGTTGGATTGAATGATGCCCACCAGCATTGGTAAGGGCAGTCTTCTTCACTCGGTCTACTGATTCAAACGCTAATCTCTTCCCAGACACCCACCCGGACACGCCAGGAAATGGTGTTTTACTAGCTATCTAGATATGCCTTAGCCCTGTCAAGTTGACACATAAAATTAGCCATCACTCCATCTCACAATTTTTATGGGTATATGTTTCCTTATAGTACAACTTTTCAATATGGCAAAAAGAACTTATTAACAGACCCAAATACATTTAGCTTCTCTGTGCCATATTAAAATAGGAAGCCAAAATATATAAACTTAAATTTATACTTAGTGATGAATGTTTCAGTAGTTTATCTTACTTAGAAATGATCTAGATAGGGGCCCCTGCGTGTCTCAGTTGGATAAGTATCTGCCTTCAGCTCAGGTCATGATCTCAGGGTCCTGGAATTGAGCCTGGAGTTGGGCTTCCCACTCAGTAGGGATTCTGCTTCTCCCTCTCGCTCTGCCTGCCACTCCCCCTGCTTGTACTCTCTCTCTTTCTCTCAAATAAATAAATAAAATCTTTAAAAAGAAAAAAATTTGGGATAATTTCTATGCTGCTTTTTAAAAAATTTTTTAAAAATTTCTATGTGTCTGATAGTTTTAGGATTATTATTATTTTTTTAAAGATTTTATTTATTTATTTGACAGGCAGATACAGCGAGAGAGGGAACACAAGCAGGGGGAGTGGGAGAGGGAGAAGCAGGCTTCCCGCGGAACAAGAAGACCGATGCGGGGCTCGATCCCAGGACCCTGGAATCATGACCTGAGCCAAAGGGGAATTTTAAAAGGAGCCACTCAGGCGCCCCTAGGATTATTTTATTTATTTAAGTTTGTATTTATCTCCAAGCCAATTTGAATAGAGTTCCTTTATGGGATTTTGTGAATTAATTTGGTAATACCATCTGGAAGCAGAAAAATGTCACATATACATGACATATATACATGCATAAATATACACAAACATACAGATAGACACAAATAGAGACCAAATAGCTTTCATTGTAAAATTTTAGCCAGTATTAAAGTTCTAAATAGTAATATAAACTGACCGGCTTATATGAAATACTTGGGACACATCTTTGTTCCACTTTATCTTTTTATCTGAATTATGTTTCTGACAAATGGGACAAGTTGAGCTTAACTACTCAATACTTGTGGAGGAGATTAAGATTTTCTTTTACTCTGATATGTAATTTTATGGAGGCTATGGACTAAATTTTAGGTGAGAGACTGAGGGGACATCAATCACTTGTTTGTTTACAAAGCTCATCTGAGTGGATAAAATATCCAGTCTATTTATAATCAGCCTTCTTTATCCTTTTTTATTTTATTTTATTTTTTTAAGATTTATTTATTTAGGGCGCCTGGGTGGCTCAGTTGGTTAAGTGACTGCCTTCGGCTCAGGTCATGATCCCAGGGTCCTGGGATCGAGTCCTGCATTGGGCTCCCCCTGCTCAGCAGGGAGTCTGCTTCTCCCTCTGACCCTCTTCCCTCTCGTGCTCTCTCTCTCTCATTCTCTCTCTCTCAAATAAATAAATAAAATCTTAAAAAAAGTGATTTGTTTATTTATTTGACAGAGACACAGTGAGAGAGGGAACACAGCAGGGGGAGTGGGAGAGGGAGAAGCAGTCTCCCCCTGAGCAGGGAGCCCGATGCGGGGCTTGACCCCAGGACCTGGAGATCATGACCTGAGCTGAAGGCAGATGCTTAACGACTGGGCCACCTAGGCGCCCCTTTTTAGCCTCAGGTAGTTGCTTCCAGGGTCCCCGAGTTTCTTAAGAGCCTCCAGTGGGGGCAGGAGGCTTAAAGTTCTAGTGATTATGGGGATTTGAGGGCCTAGAGTGGGACAGGAAAGCTCTGGAGGGGTCAGTCGATAGGCGGATGGAGGAGGCAGGAGTTGGAAGGTGGACATATCAAAACGTTCAGGGGATGAAGGGAAGATTGAAGGTGGTAAAAGGAGTGGAGGTGATGGAAAAAGAGAGGTCTTAGATGAGCCATTTAGGAGAGATCCTAAGCTCCAAATTATCCTTTGTAAAATCACATTAACTAGAAAGAAAGTGGGCAGAATGAGTGCCACAGTGGTAGAGCATATAGTTAACAGGAGTTTGAGAAGGAGGCTTCAGTTGACTGAGACATTCCCACCACAGAAGCAGGATCAAATAGAGAAAACAAAGAGGCTTCACAAGGAGCCAGGAAACAAATTTCTAGCCTAGGAGTCAAGAAATAAATCACGCTTGAAACAAAGTGCTAGGAAGAAATTTCCAACCCAAGAATCAGGGAGTGAATCTCCATCTGAAAGTTCCAGAAAGAACTTCCAGCTCAAGAGGTATCTTTCAAAGAAAAAAACCCATGACTGCATGTAACCCAGCCTCAGAGAATATACTCAGAATCCTAAGAATTAAAATCTGCCCTTACAGTGCTTCAGTGGACTGTCATCCTAAGCACTGACTTAGTAGTCAGACTCACCAACGGATCCCCAGTCAGTCAGGACTGAAGACAAAGGCTTCAAAGATGTACACTTGGGATCCTGGGTGAAGGGTCCAGGGGTCTGATGATGAACCAGATCTTGAGTGGCAGCATCATAACTGTTAAAGAAAAAGTTATTCTGACACCTGTTAAAGCAGTAAGGAATATTTTATTCGGGACTATTACAACAGGTGTCAAGACTGTGGCAATAGAGTAGAGAGATCAGGCTCTGCTCTGAATACAGCAAGGACAATGGAGATTATAGCCAAGGAGCAGAGTGAGGAGTCTGTGGATGGAAAATTACTAAGAGGAGATACCCACAATAGGGGGATTCTTGTTAATTGACTTAAGAGGATTCTTCCTGAAGGCAGGCCAGGGTGCTCATGTATCAAGGGTGGGAGATTCTCTCTAAACTGACTTAAGACTCTTGTTACAATTGGGCTATATAGCCAGGATGGGGGTGATGGTTCAGGCCTGGTCAAGAAGAAGGTCAGAGGAGTCTGCCTACTGTCTGACCAAGGGGAGAGTCTTTGTCAATATTTGTGAGTATCTGAACTTGCCCATGAGTATTCTGGTACTAAAGGGAGAATGACATTAAGTAGCAAATAAAGAATACCATCAGAGGTAGAGAAAGAGACAATGGAAGAGAGGAAAAAGCTTTACATTTTAGTAGCTTTGATGGTATTTTTTTCTTGCTTTTTGAACAAAGTGCTCTGCATTTTCATTTTGTACTGAGCCCACAAATTGTGTAGTCAGTCCTGTATACTACCCAGGGAGCATGTATACACACGCATCCATTTTCCTGGGATTCTATTTTCTCAGGCATAAACTGGAGAAAAGTTAATCTGAAAATCCTACTTGCCATAATCTGGTTTCCTGATCTCCTTGCAAACAAATGCTTGGATAAAGCCAATGAAATATCTTCAGAGAAAGGGATAATTTTCAGGCATGAGGCAGCTGAAATTCAGATTGTGAAGGAAAATATTTTCTTTATCTGGAGAGGCAAGGTTCCACCAATAATGAACTAATTTAAAGGACTAAGCAGAATGTTAACATCAGCTTTTGCATTTGTGTATATTTGCTGATTCAGAGCATCCCTAAGGGGTGATGCTATGGTCTGAATGTTCATGTTCCTGCAAAATTCATATGTTGAAATCCTGGCCCCAAAGGTGATGCTGTTAGTAGGTGGGGCCTTTCAGAGTTACTTAAGTCATATGAGAGGGGATCTCATGAAGGGTTTGATGCCTTGTGAAAGAGGCTGCAGGGAGACCCCTAGCCCCTTCCACGATGTGGGACAGAGTGAGAAGGCACAAGGTGTGAACCAGGAAGAAGGCTCTCACCAGAATGTGATCACACTGCTACCTTGATCTTGGAATTTCCAGCCTCCAGAAGAGTGAGAAATAAATTCCTGTTGCTTATAAGCTGCCCAGTCTATGCTATTTGGTTATAGTAGCCCAAATGGACTGAGACAGATGGGGACTGACTGACCTTATGTTTGTATCACTAAAAGGTTTACCAAAATAGTACTTCCTGGACGGAAATGAGGACTTGACCTAAGGACAAATTCCAGTTCCATGCTCCCACTCAGAATGCAGAAGCAAACCCCCAATTTGCAGACTTCCAACTTTAAACACTCGAAGATAGAGACTCCACTAGTTCCCTGATAGCAAAAGTTTTTGCTGCTGTAATTATTATACTAAAATTCTTTTATTTTATTTTCAGCTGGCTTTCTAGTGTGCAGTTTGTCTTTGGCTCACACTTTTCTGCCTTCTGAACTTGCCCTTCTTTACCTTACCTTCTTCACTTTCTCGTTTGTAGAACAGGACAAACCTCACATGAGAGGTGAGAATGGGTAATTACTATTGAAAATAAAATTATTCCCTGATCTCTCCTTTCTCTCTCCATTTTAAATATTTATAAAAATATATCGTATCTTAGTCTCTAGGTAAAACAGAATAACAAATGGATTCACAGTCTAGTGTTTTCATTCTAAAAAATTACCGCTTTATGAAAAGTTCTGCACCTGTGTGCCAAGTAATTATTCATATTGCAGTCTAATCTTCCTTTGGCCAGAATATTTTACAGAGAACTGCTCCTTGCCCCAAATTCATGCTCCAACATTTCCTTTCTTTCTTCTTTACGAAACATTTTCCCATTTTAGCAGGTATTACACTCTGTTGATATAAACATCCAAGTTTTAAAGTTTCTATGCCTGACATTTCATTGTAGTTTAAAGACATCAAAGCCGTAAGTAACCTCAGAATAGCAAATAGTATTCTTTTAAAGGGCTAATACTAACAGTTGATAGTGGCTCTCTGCAGCGCATTGGGAAGTACTGCAAGGGCACATCTGAGTCTAGCAAAAACAGAAAATCATGGTAGATTAAGGCTCTCTAGCCTGAGGGTGGGGTGGGGAGTGATGGTACAGGTGCCAAATGCTTTCTAACCCCCCTCAGCTCCAAGGGAGGGTAATGTGACGTTTTCAAACACCACGGTGGAAACAGCCTCTGGTGGGAACCAATTAAGAGTTTGGATCGAGAAGGCTTTTCTCAATGCCTTTAACACCTCACAATGGCGACCCCTTGGCTGCTAATTATGTATTCTGCCTCCTTCCAGTTGGTTACCTCTTGATGATTCGCCTGCTATTTTACATAACCTGTGATGGAATGGATGATAGAACATCTTATTAAGGTGTAACACAAATCTGTCAAATGTGACTTTAATTGAGCCAATAGGCGCAAATACCTGTTCAGGTTCACATATTTCTCTAGAATTTTGTAAGGGAAGAGAAAGAACAAACAGAGATCAAGGCCAGAGAGTGGACGTAACACATGTGTTTATACATTCTAGATTACTGAATTACTGCTGGTTCAAGCTGCTGCTGGTGACATGATTCAGGTGGAAGGGAAAAGGGCAAGTCAGAAGACCATGATAACTGCAACTTTGATGAAAAAACTGATAGAGGATGGGTTTAAAATTCGGGCAAAATGAAGCTTGTACTTTTTTGCTGTACCTATCTCTGATTACTGATGATGAGCTTCAGGATATTGAAATTGAAGTTATATATAAATCTTCTCAAATGCCTTGGTTTATCATTTAGTTGTTACTTTAACCTATCATGATAGAGATGTTTATTTGACATGAGTTTTCCTAAAGTCTGACATGAATCCTTTTGATTTGGAGACAGTGCGTGTGCTCACAGCCTTTAGGTAACAGAGCTGCAAATATACAGAGCCTGAGTTCTTCAGTGGATCTCTGCTGATTTTAAAGATTTAAGAAGGATAGAGGAAGGAGAGGTCTAGTTTTACTTAAAGAGACCCCAGGTCAGGTTCTCCATAAGCTGCTTTTGAATTGACTTCAGTTCCAAGAGCTGAATTGGGTCAGATTAACCTCCAGGTGCTGGGATTCCTAAAGGTGACTTACCTTCAGAAGACTCAAATCAGGATAATCTCGGAAGTCTACTAACCAAGGAGAATCCTGCCTATTGAAATCAACCCTAAAATAGCTCTTCCCTCTCACAGCAACCTCAGTTTCCTCTAAGATCCACACAGGAGGAAGCCTAGGAGTTATTACATATCTAAATCAGTGTTTTGAGCAAAATATGAGAATGTACGTTGGGTTAAAGGGCATAGGGAATCTTTTTGGTGATGTTGTGACGGCTCTTCATTTTGTATTCTTTGAGTAGGGAACTGTTCGGAAGGAAACTCCTCAACGTAAACCACAGTAGCTTCTGTGATTGGCAGTGATGCTTGAGAAATATGTTTGTTGACACTCGGACTTTTTGAACTATGTGTCAAAGTATTGTATAAGATACTGCTGTGAGGGGCCCTTATGTAAAGGTGTCTATAAACATTTTCATTCTCTTATAAATAATCACTGTAGGAAGAAAAAAACCAAACAGTAGGAAGGAGTTCAGTATCCTAAGTTGCTCTGTCCCATCCAAATCTGCTCTAAAAGTCTCTATGGAAGAACCAGGAATCTGATTTTAATGACCTGGATGGGTTCTTGCATTGTAAGTGTACAAAAGACTATGTTGAGAAAGCTTAGTGCTCTGAATCACCCAAGGTACTTTATACATTTATTTAGAGAAGAATAGTTTAGTTTTAATTATTTATGATAATAGCTCTCAGTGCACTAGTAAATGTCCTTGGGTACATATTTTGTAAAAGTAATGAAGTCTTTGTAATGTGAGCTTTCTCTTTAGCTATAAGCTGCCCTCTCTTTGCTAAAGAAGCAGGGCAGAAGAATGTGTCTGTGTTTTTATATAAGAGTGTATATAAATTACCAGGCTTGAGATTTAGCAAGATGTTACTGAACTTCATCAAGAATTTCTAAAACTTATTCCTGAATATACTCATTACCGCCATCCTCCAATCACCCTCCTTCTCAACCATAACATTAGCAACCTGACCAGAGAAAATATCACCGTGTGGGAGATGAGCAGCCTGTCAGAATATTTTTGTTGTTGTTTCTCAGTGTTTTTCATGTTGTTCTTCCTCTGTTGCTAGAGTCTTCTGGAATTGTGATAAAACACACAGCAAGAATGTAAATCTACTATATTTCCCCTCTGACTTAAGTTATCTATATATGGTAGCTTATGGGTAAGTCTTATGTCAAGGAAACTTTTTATTTTCTATTACTTCTTTCTTCTACTCTTCTCCCTCTGTCTCCTCTGCGTGGGATTAGCTTTTTATTTCCCCTTCTAGCAAATTTCCACACACCAAAAGCAGAGAGAGTGTCCAGAGGGCAACCAATGTGCACACATCATCCATTTAGCTCACAACTGGAAGGGATAAGACCACCAAAATTACAGGTTCTGCTTCACACTTTTTTAGTAGCCCTCCATAAGTGTCTAGTTAGAAGTCCAGGAAACCATGATGATGGTAATGATCAATATTCACATTACAGTGACTAGAGCAAAACCCTAGCACACTTTGATTTAATATCTACAGCATTTGCTCTTTGCAGGTGACCTAAAAGGTGCTGGTGTGTTGTGGTTTGCAATAGGAATTCCTATTTCATGGGGGTTTGGTGAGAATTACATGAGACAATGCCTTTTAAGTATTCTGCAGGAAAGAATCAGCCAACCAAAAAGCTGGTGGGTGACAGTTACTTGGTTAGTGAACAAACTTAGTCATATTTTAATTACTGATGTTGGAGATTTGGAGACTCAAGAAGTTTCCAGATTCAGCTCTTAAAATTTGACTATAAAATGTTATCGCATTTAGGTTCCCATCACTCCATAGGCTCCAACACAGAAACCAAATATTAAGAAAGTTATGTAAGTGCCTCATTCCCAAATGAGATTCCACATATTATAGTCATTCAGATAGGAGAAACAGTTCCGGTAATATCCAAATTATCCACCTACAAATTAGACATGGCTTCTGTGTAAATAAAGGAGACTGACAAGTTTTGCTTAAAAATTTTCTGTCTCCAGAAAAAGAGGTCCCAGACACTGGATTTGAAGTAAATGGGTCACCAATGAATTAGAAGCAATAGCAGAAACCAGAGAACGTGATCATGGGCAGGGAACTCTTGAGGGGCAAATGCAGTGATGATCCATGAGGTGATAATGCCAGAAAGGACATGTGGGGAACACACCGGACTGCTCAGGCACCCTGCTACACGTGGATGGGCACAGAATGGACAGCAGTTCCTAAAACAAATGGCAATGCCACCTGCCCATCAAGATTGGAATGCCAGTTCATGGATGCAACAGAATGGACAATGAAAAATGTTTTAATTAATCCTTCTATTCATAAAGTTTTCTCTTTCAATGAAAGGGGACTGTTGCAGTTATCTATTGCCACGTGACAAACTGCTCCAAAACTTAGTGTCTTCAACCACACGGTTTTATTTATTTGCTTACTATTCTTACTTAAATCCATTAGTTCACAATGGTTAGTTCATAGTGATTAGTTCATAATGCCTTGAATCTGATCAAGCCTTTATTTTTTTTAAGATTTTATTTATTCATTTGACAGAGAGAGAGAGAGAGAGAGAGAGAGAGCACAAGCAGGGGGAGGGGCAGTGGGAGAGGGACAAACAGACTCACCGTTGAGCAGGGAGCCCGATGCGGGGCTCGATCCCAGGACCCCGAGATCATGACCTGAGCCGAAGGCAGATGCTTAACTGACTGAGCCACCCAGGTGCCCCCTGATCAAGCCTGTAGACCTAACTATGATTTCACAAGAAATATGAGACAGTGGAACATATTTTTTTTTTAAACAAACAAGTAACACTGAGGATGGAATCAGCAAAATCGAGACTGTGGGAAACTCAGTAAATAAAAAAACCAAGTTTCTTTAATTAAAAATAAAATTACAAGATGAAACAGGTAGAAATGGGAAGGAAAACAAGAAAGAGAGGAGAGACTTAAAATACTTCTTGAACTTTTCCAGTGTGTGGACCTTATTTGGGTACTGATCCAAACAAACTCTAAAAAAAAAAAAATGTAAGACAAGTGAAGACAATTAAGTATGAACACTGACTAGATATTTGATAATATTAAGGAATTATTGTTAATTTTCCTTAGGTGTGATGAGAGTATTATAATGATTTTTTTTAAAAAGAATCCTTATCTTGTAAAGATACATAGTAAAATATGTATAGGTAAAATGATATGCTGTCTAGAATTTCTTTCTTTTTATTTATTTTATCTTTTTTAAAGATTTTATTTATTTATTTGTCAGAGAGTGAGAGAGAGCACAAGCAGGGGGAGGGGCAAGCAGAGGGAGAAGCAGGCTCCTTGCTGAGCAAGGAGCCCCATGAGGGACTCGATCCCAGGACTCTGGGATCATGACCTGAACCAAAGGCAGATGCTTAACTGACTGAGCCACGTAGTCATCCCTGCTGTCTAGAATTTCTTCAAAATAATCAGAAGTGTGGGGTGCCTGGGTGGCTCAGTTAGAAAAGCATGCAACTCTTGGTCTTGGAGTGGTGAGTTTGAGGCCCATGTTAGGGGGCAGAGATTACTTAAATAAATAAATAAATACACTTAAAAACAAAATAATCAGAGGTGTAACAAAATTGGCTATTTATTTATACCTGATGAAGGTGGTGATGAATACATGGGGAAGTTTATATTATTATCTCTATTTGTATGTGTTTGAGAAATCTCATCATATATTTTTTTAATTAGTGGAAACCCCTAAAAGAAATGAAACATCATAGCCTCCAAACAGTATAGCAGGAGGGAAGGATAGAGAGGGCGAGGGGAAAAACAGAAACCAAAATACAGTAAACGTTGTTAATCTAATATAAAGTGGGAAAGAAGGAAGAAAAAAAAGTTTCCCAAATAGTAGCGTCTCCTGGTAAGTGAAAGCTCTTCACTAAGCCTTGCATACCCCATGTTTAGAGTCTGTAAACCTAGTCTCTGTAGTGAAAGTGCATTTTGAGCTAGGACACTGGGTTTTATTCTGGCCCTCCTTATGGCAAATCGTGGAGCTTCTTTGGGCCAAAGGTGTGCATGGATCCTCAGGCTATATTAAGAGCCCAGACATCCTTTGACCGTTGGCAACGTTGTGACAGCTGGCTGGAGCTAGAGATTCAGGTTGCTGCCACAGAAGAAAGCCAAACCAACTGGGTCACATGAGGAAGTAACCTGAGCCCTTTGCTCCAACCTGGTGAGCAAAGTTTCATTTTGCCTGGTGCTGTTGTGGCTCTTCAAGGATAGCCAAATGTGTGTGACCAAATGAAACAGCCGACCCCAAGACACTATTGGAAGAGTGTCAAGTCTTCTACAAACTTTTGAAATATGATTTGGCAAGTTTCTAGTAAAAGTGATTTGCAGCCTATTTGAATGAAAAGGAAGGAAATGGGGGAATACCACAAAGATGGCTGCATCTTAGTGACCACATTTTCAGAGGACGTGGGAATCTTGAAGAGGAAGAAAACCTTTCTTCACTCTCTCAAACGTTGTTGTGAATTTAAGCTCTTTTCTTCTTTCCAGGTTCATCCTTTCAACAGCTTTCTAGTTATTTTCCCATATGTTCTCCGACTTTTTTCCCCAATGGATTTTTTTTAAAAGTAGAACTGTACTTATTGCCATCTACTAAGCCCTGCATTTATTCCCATATTTCTCACTATGCAGCTTTCTTACTGAATTTCCCATTTCCATTCCTGCTCCCATTGTTTCCTTGCAAAACTTTGTCTTTTAAAAAAAAATCTCCTCCTCTTTTTCATCTGAATTTCTATATCTTATTCCCTCTGAAACTCTATTCTGTTCTTGCTCTTCTCCTCTCTAGTGCATATAATGTCCACGAAAGGATTAAGTAGCAACATACTCTCAGAGTAAGATCAGAATGTGTTGTGATATGGAAAAACTTCTATATTAATTACTTTATTGGTTTAAGTTGTCCCTTTTTATCCTCCTGGAGCATTTACTAGATATAATGTCTGGATTTTTCTTTGTTTTGTTCATAAAATCTCTTAGGGCTCTAAAAGGTAGGTTGCCTTTTCCTTTCTAAATTGCTGCTCAATTCGATTATCACCTTAAGTGGCATCTGGTTGAAGATGAGAAGAAAGAAGTCAGAGAAAGACTAGATTGAGAAAAAAAAAATATCTGTGTTACCTACCTAATCCCAGCTTGGGCTTTGATAAAGTCATAACTAAGTTTTCCTGTGGGAAATTGAGGTAAGTCAGCACAGGTACTAAATAATACATTTTGGTGATGATGGAATCTAGAACTGTTCTAAAAAGGGAAAACTACATGAAAGAAAGGGAGAAAAAAATTATTTTTTTTAAAAAGGGAAAGTAATAAAGGTCCCAGGTAACAGACCCACAAATTATTTGGGTAGAAGTAACTAAACTTACTACATCAACGCTAACTACTTTGCATATATTCATTGTTAACCTTCTTAACAAACTTATGGGGGAGGTACCATTATTAGCCCAACTGTGCAGGTGGGAAAATTGAATCATACAGAGGTTAAATCTCTTACCCATGTTTACATAAGTAGTAGCTCTGAGATTTGACTCCAAGCAGTTTGGCTACACTGTTCATGTAATTAACCACAGTAGCATTTGGTTTTTTATAACAATTAGTATTTGCTTTTCACAAATAAACCTTTAAATGAAGTTTATTTCACTAATATTTCAGTAGAAAGGTGAGTTTCAAGATATGGGCAACCTAAAAATTTTGTGTGAACCCAATCACATTCCAAATCTTTGTTCATATCCATGATTCCAATGAAGTCATAAAGAATGTTTGGGGCACACGAGTGGTGCAGTTGGTTGAGTGCCCAACTCTTGGTTTCAGCTCCGGCCATGATATCAGGGTGGTGGTGAGATCAAACTCCAAGTCCCCCGTGCACTTAGCATGGAGTCTGCTTATCACTCTTTCTCCCTCTGCCCCCTACCCCACTCTCATGCTCAAAAGCTCTCTCTCTAATAAATAAGCTTTTTTTTTAAAGAATGCTTAAAAATGAGTCACAAAGTTTTCATGGTAGCAGTAAGGAACATAAGACAATTACTAAATGATGGTTTTCAGAGAAAAATACTTTATGTGCAAAATTCTAAGTAAAACCATAACATAGAACATAATTCAAAAATTTTAAAAAGCTAGAAAAGAGGGGCAACTGGGTGACTCAGTAGGTTAAGTAAGCATCCCGTCAGACTCTTGATCTCAGCTCAGGTCTTGATCTCAGGGTTATGAGTTCAAGTCCTGTGATGGGCTCCAAGCTGGGTATGTAGACTACTTAAAAAAAAAAAAAAGCAAAATATGAATCTGTTAAGGTTAAATTCTAAGAAATCAGAATCTATATACTGGAAGAAAATAAGTGATTTTAAAAATCCATATGCAAATTTTAATTTAGAGGAATTTTATTATTTAAAAAATTTTAAGTTATTTATTTTTTTAAGCAATTTCTACACCCAACATGGAGCTTGAACTCACAACCCTGAGATCAAGGGTCACATGCTCTTCCAACTGAATCAGCCAGGCACCCCTAGAGGAATTTTAATCTAGAAATATATAGCTGAGACATGGATGTGCTATTGATGAAGGTATTTCAGGTAATTGTCCTATGATATAAATTTACTAATGCTGATAATAGTAAGGATAAAACTCAAGTATATAAAACAAAGTAGGAATTACCTATCACTCAGAGAAGGAATTATCTGTGAAATGCAAGATTTTGATTATGAGCCAGAAAAAAGTCTATTGAGCCTTACTGTTAGCTCTTTTTCTTGCGAGGCCATAGAAAAGCTATCTTGTGTTGTTTACAGTGAATCGTCTATAATCATTTAATGGTTGGCAATGAATTTGCTGGGATAGCTGAGTGATTATCAATTCTTATACTACACAGACCAATATTCCATCATTAAACTTTGGACATAGATTTCAGTTGGCTGGGAGGAGCTAGAAGAAGCTGACCAAGTTGCTTTTCTAACATCCTCATGGCAGGTGCTATGGGACAATAAACTGATACTGTATCTCATGGTTAAATATCTTTTATTATTTTTAAAAAGATTTATCCACTTAGATGCTCCTGGGTAGCTCAGTCAATTAAGTATCCAACTCTTGGGTTTCAGCTCAGGTCATATCTCAGGGTCATGGAATCGAGCCCTGAGCCTGGCTCCATGCTCAAAGGGGAATCAGCTTGAAGAAGATTCTCTCCCTCTGCCTCTACCCCCACATGCATACATGTTCTCTCTCTATCACTCAAATAAATAAATAAAATCTTTAAAGTATAGATTATTCCAAGAGGGAGTACACTTTGAGGATGTCTTAGACTCACCTGTTCAATAATTCGTTCTTAGTTCTACTCTATTCACATCAGTGGGTGTTATATGTGGCTACTAGACCTTGATAACAGACTTGGAACTTTTACCATGGTCTCTTTATTTTCTCAATAATATAGGGTTGAGTTAGTGGCATTGTGGTACAAAAAAAATTTTTTTTAAGTTTTTATTTTAATCACCCTGTGCTAATCACAAGTGCACTCCTTAATCCCCATCACCCATTTAACCCATCCCCTAACCCACCTCCTCTCTGGTAACCATCAGTTTGTTCTCTATAGTTAAGAGTCTGTTTCTTGGTTTCTCTCTCTGTCTGTCTCTTTTTTGTTTTGTTTCTTAAATTCCACATATGAATGAAATCATATGGTATTAGTCTTTCTCTGACTTATTTTGCTTAGTGTTATACTCTCTAGCTCTATCCATGTTGTTGCACATGGCAAGATTTCATTCTTTTTTATGGTTGAATAATATTTCATTATATATGTGTATATCTATTCCAGTATATATACATATATATATACACATATATATCATACTTCTTCTTTATCCATTCATCAATCAATGGACACTTGGGCTGCTTCCATAGTTTGGCTATTGTAAATAATACTGCAATCCGCATAGGGATGCATGTATCTCTCTGAATTCATGTTTTTGTAGTTAGAGTAGTTCTATTTTTAACTTTTTGAGGAAACTCCATACTGTTTTCCACAGTGGCTTCACCAGTTTGCATTCCCACCAACAATGCACAAGGGTTCCTTTTTCTCCACATCCTCAACCAACACCTGTTATTTCCTATGTTGCTGATTTTAGCTGTTCTGACAGGTGCGAGGTGATATCTCATTGTATTTTTGATTTGCATTTCCCTGATGATAAGTGATGATGAGCATCTTTTCATATGTCTGTTGGCCATCTGGATGTCTTCTTTAGAAAAATGTCTATTCATGTCTTCGGCCCATTTTTAAATTGGATTATTTGTTTTTTGGGTGTTGAGTTTTATAAGTTCTTTATACATTTTGGATACTCCCTTTATTTGGATATATCATTTGCAAATATCTTCTCTCATTCTACAGGTTGCCTTTTAGTTTTGTTGATTGTTTCCTTCTCTGTGCAAAAGTGTTTTTGTTGTTTTTTTTTATTTTTTGAGGTAGTCCTAATAGTTTATTTTTGCTTTTGTTTCCCTTGCCCCAGGGGACCTATCTAGAAACAAGTTGCTTCTGCTGATGTCAGAGATATTACTGCCTATGTTCTCTTCTAGGATATTGTGGTTTCAGGTCTCACATTTAAGTCTTTCATCCATTTTGAATTTAATTTTGTGAATGGTGTAAGAAAGCAGTCCAGTTTCATTCTTTTTCTGTTGCTGTTCAGTTTTCCCAAAACTATTTGTTGAAGAGACTGTCTTTTTCCCATTTGATATTCTTTCCTGCTTTGTCAAAGACTAATGGACCATGTAATTGTGGGTTCATTTCTGGATTTTCTATCCTGTTCCATTGATCATGTGTCTGTTTTTGTGCCAATATCATACTGTTTTGATCACTACAGCTTTGTAATATAACTTGAAGTTTAGGATTGCGATGCCTCCAGCTTTGCTTTTCTTTTATAAGACTGCTTTGGCTATTTGGGGACTTTTGTGTTTCCATATAAATTTTAGGTTTATTCTAGCTCTGTGAAAAATGCTGTTGGTATTTTGATAGGGATTGCATTAAATTTACAGATTGCTTTGGGTTGTATAGACATTTTAACATTATTTTTTCTTTTATTTTAGGGAGGGGGAGGAGGGACAGAGGGGAGAGAGAAGGAGAGAATTTCAAGCAGACTCCACACTGAGTATGGAGCCCAAGGAGGGGCTCAATCTCATGACCCTGAGATCATGACCTGAGCCGAAACCAAGAGTTTTATAAGTTCTTTATACACTTATAAGGTGCCACTTGGTTTAACTGATTGAGCCACCCAGGTGCCCCAACATTATTTGTTCTTCCAGTACATGAACATGGAATGTCTTTCCATCATCTTTAATTTCCTTCATCAGTGTTTCATAGTTTTCAGAGTATAGGTCTTTCACCTCTTTGCTTAGGTTTATTTCTAGATATCTTCTTATTTTTGTGCAATTGCAAAAGGGATTGTTTTCTTATTTTCTCTTTCTGCTGCTTCGTTGTTAGTGTATAGAAATGCAACAGATTTCTGTACATTCATTTTGCATACTGTGACTTTACTGAATTCGTTTTTTTTAGTTCCAGTATTTTTTTTTTTTTTTGGTAGAATCTTTTGGGGTTTCTATATAGAGTGTTACATCATCTGCAAATAGTGAGTTTCACTTCTTCCTTGCTGATTTGGATGATTTTATTTCTTTCTGTTGTCTGATTGCTGTGGCTAGGACTTCTAGGACTATGTTGAATTAAAGTGGGAAGAGTGGACATCCTTGACCCTAGGGGAAAGCCTCTCAGTTTTTCCCCATTGAGGATGATATTAGCTGTGGGTTTTTTGTATATGGCCTTTATTATATTGAGTTATGTTCCCTCTAAACCTACTTTGTTGAGGATTTTTATCATGAATGGATGTTATACTTTGTTAAATGCATTTTTTACATCTATTGAAAAGATCATGTTTCTTATCCTTTCTCTTATTGATGTGATGTATCACATTGATTCATTTCTGAATATTGAAACATGCTTGCAACCAGCAATAATTCCCACTTGATCATGGTGAATGATTATTTTCAATGTCTTGTTAGATTTGGTTTGCTAGAATTTTGTTGAGGATTTTTGCATCTATGTTCATCAGAGACATTGGCCTGTAGTTCTCTTTTTCAGTGGAGTCCTATCTGGTTTTGGTATGAGGGTAATGCTAGCCTTATAGAATGAATTTGGAAATTTTCCTTCCTCTTCTATTTTTTGGAATAATTTGAGAAGAATAGGCACCTTCTTTAAATGTTTGGTAGAATTTGCCTGTGAAGCCATCTGGTCCTGGACTTTTGTTTCTTGGGAGGTTTTGATTACTGGTTCAATTTCTGTGCTGGTAATCAGTCTGGTCAAATTTTCTATTTCTTCCTTTTTCAGTTTTGGTAGATTGTATGTTTCTAGGAATTTATCTATTTCTTCTATTTGTCCAATTTGTTGGCATATAGTTTTTCATAATATTCTCTTACATTTATGTGTATTTCTGTGGTGTTTATTGTTATTTTTCCTCTTTCATTTATGATTTTATTTACTTGAGTCATTTTTTTTTCTACTTGATAAGTCTGGCAAGAGATTTAGCAATTTTATTGTTTGTTTTTTTTTTTCCAAAGAACTAGCTCCTGGTTTCATTGATCTGTTCTATTGGGGTTTTTTAGTCTCTATATCATTTCTTTCTGCTCTAATCTTTACTATTTCTTTCCTTCTGTTGGCTTTAGGTTTTGTTTGCTGTTCTTTTTCTAGCTCCTTTAGGTGAAGGTTAGGTTGTTTATTTGAGATTTTTGTTGCTTCTTGAAGTAGGTCTGTATTGCTCTAAACTTCCCTCTTAGAACTGCATTTACTGTATCCCAAAGGTCTTGAACCATTCTGTTTTCATTTTCATTTGTTTCCATGTAATTTTTTATTTCTACTTTATTTCCTGGTTGACCCATTCATTGTTTAGTAGCGTGTTATTTAACTTCCATGTATTTGTGGTCTTTCCAGATTTTGTTCTTGTTGTTGACTTCTAGTTTCACAGCATTGTGGTCAGAAAAGATCCATGGTATGACTGCAATCTTTCTTAACTTGTTGAGGCTTGTTTTGTGGCCTAATATGTGATCTATTCTGGAGAATGTTCCATGTGCACTTGAAAAAAATGTGTATTCTGCTGTTTTGCGATGGAATGTACTGAATATATCTGTTAAATCCATCTTGTGCAGGGATGCCTGGGTGGCTCAGTTGGTTAAGCATCTGCCTTTAGCTCTGGTCATAATCCCAGGGTCCCAGAATTGAGCCCCATGTCGGGCTCCTTGCTCAGCAGGGAGTCTGCTTCTCCCTCTCCCTTTGCCTGCCACTCCCAGTGCTTGTGCTCTCTCTCTGTCACATAAATAAATAAAATCTTTATTTTTTTATTTTATTTATTTTTGTGACAGAAAGAGACACAGCGAGAGAGGGAACACAAGCAGGGGGAGTGCGAGAGGGAGAAGCAGGCTTCCTGCGGAGCAGGGAGCCCGATATGGGTGTCCCAATAAATAAAATCATTAAAAAAAAATCCATCTGGTCCAGTGTGTCATTCAAAGCCATTGTTTCCTTGTTGATTTTCTATTTAGATAATCTGTTCATCGATGTAAGTGGGGTGTTAAAGTCCCTTACTTTTATTGCATTATTATTGATTAATTCCTTTATGTTTGTTATTAATTGTTTTATGTATTTGGGTACTGCCATGTTGGGTGCATAAATATTTACAATTGTTATATCTTCTTCTTGGATTGTCCCCTTTATTTTTATATAGTGTCCTTCTTTGTCTATTGTTACAATCTTTGTTTTAATGTCTATTTTGTCTGATATAAGTATTGCTACTCTGGCTTTCTTTTGATCTCTATTTGCATAATAAATATTTCTCCATCCTCTCAGTTTCAATCTGCAGATGTGTTAGGTCTAAAATGACTCTTTTGTAGGCAGCATATAGATCGGTTTGTTTTTTATCCATTCTGTCACCCTATGCCTTTTGATTGGAGTGTTTAGTCCATTTACATTCAAAGCAGTTATTGATAGATATGTACTTATTGCCATTTTAATTCTTGTTTTGTGGTTGTTTCTGAAGATTTTCTCTGATTCTTTCTTGTGTTTCTTTAATGGTTTGCTGATTTTCTTTAGTGATATATTTGGATTTCTTTTTCTTTATTCTTTGCAAATTTATTGGTGGTTTTTTGATTTGTGGTAACCATCAGGTTTGTATATGACATCTGCATATAGCAGTCTATATTAAGTTGAAGGTTGTTTAAGTTTGAACCTATTCTTTACTCCTCTCCTCCACACATTTTAGGTATAAGGGGTCATATTTTACATCTTTTTATTTTGTGAATTCCTTGACTGATTTTTTACAGAAATATTCATTTTACTGCTTTTGTGTTTCCTAACTTCACATTGTCATTTTTGGCCTCTCCTTTCCACTCAGAGAGTCCGCTTTAATATTTCTTGCAGAGCTGGGTTAGTGGTCATGAACTCCTTTAGTTTTTGTTTGTCTAGGAAACTCTTTATCTGTCCTTCTATTCTCAGTGATAGCCTTGCTATATAGAGTATTCTTGGCTGCAGGTTTTTCCCATTTAGCACTTTGAATGTATCATGTCACTCCTTTCTGGCTTGGAAAATTTCTGCTGAAAATCTGCCGATAACTTTTGGACTTTCCTTTGTATGTAACTGTCTGGTTTTGTCTTGTTGCTTTTAATATTTTTTATTATATTTTGCCATTTTAATTACAATATGTCTTGGTATGGATCTGATTTTGTTGATTTTGTTGGGGGTCTTCTGTGCTTCCTGAATCTGGATATCTGTCTCCTTTCCTAGATTAGGGAAGTTTTCAGGTATTCTTTCTTTCTTTTTTTTTTTTAAGTTTTTACTTATTTATTTGAGAAAGAGAGGGAGAGAGAGAGAGTGCACGAGCAGGAGGGGGGGAGGCAGAGGGAGAGGGAGAAGCCAAGGGGCTTGATCCAGGACCCTGAGATCATGACCTGAGCTGAAGGCAGATGCTTAACCAACTGAGACACCCAGGCATCCCCAGGTATTATTTCTTTAAATAAATTATCTGCCCCCTTTTCTCTCTTCTTCTGGGACTCCTATTGTACGAATGTTATTATGTTTGATGTAGTCACTGAGTTCCCTAAGTATATTCTCATTTTGCATAATTCTTTTTTTCAGGTTGATTACTTTCCATTACTCTGTCTTCTAGGTCACTAATTCATTCCTCTGCTTCTTCCAACCTGCAGTTCATTCCATCAAGTGTGTTTGTCATTTTGTTTATTGAAACTTTTATCTCTGCTATGTTATTTCTTATCTCTGTGTTAATGGTCTCATTGATGTCCTCCACTTCTTTCTCAAGTCCAGTGAGTATCCTTATGACCATTGCTTTAAATTTTCCACCAGACATGTTACGTATATCTATTTCACTTAAATCTCTGGCTGTGGCCTTGTCCTGTTCATTCATCTGGGACAAATTCCCTTGTCTTCTCATTTTGTCTAAGTCTCTGTGCCTGTTTCTCTGTGTTAGGAAAGTCAGCTATGTCTCCTGTTCTTGAGGGTAATGGCTTTATAAAGAAGAGGTCCTATAGCGCCCTGCAGTTTAGGGTCTCCTCTTCCCCAGGGCCTGGCACTTCCTGGGGTGTCTCCAATTTGTGTTGTGTGTGCTTTCCTGTTGTGTCCTGGTTGCTTTATTTTTCAGGATAGTCATCTGCAGAGGCTCTCTTTGCCTGTTGTCGGCAGTGTGTGATCCCTGGCCTGAAAGTGGTGCAATGTTGGTACGGGTTTGGACCAGTCTTCTGGGGGAGAGGAACCACTATGCTGGGACTGAGGTGAACATGACTGGAAAGGGTAGTTCCACTGAAGTGTGGGCCATGAGTCTTGGTGTAAGCAACTTAGGTAACAAGTGTGGGTGTTGTGCTGGTTCCCATGTGACTCTGTGCTAATGCTGAGAGGCCAATGGGGGTGGTGTGCATGGGGGAGGTGTGTGTGTGTGTGTGTGTGTGTGTGTGTGTGTGAAATGGTACCTGCCAGTTCCTTTGTTTCTGGAGGGGTTTCTCCATAAATGCTGCCTCTCTGGGACATGCTCTGAGATGAACAACTAACCTCTCACTGTGTGCCGCAGGAGCTCTTCAGATCTCTGTTTCCATACTGTAAGTCTGCAGGCTGTTTGCCCTGCCTCTTCTCCAAAAGCAGC
The DNA here is from genome assembly GCF_003265705.2 of Callorhinus ursinus. Lineage (NCBI taxonomy): Eukaryota > Metazoa > Chordata > Mammalia > Carnivora > Otariidae > Callorhinus > Callorhinus ursinus. Next base: position 107,029,282 of record NW_027397066.1, read on the forward strand.
CCCAATGTCCTCTGAGCTATCCCAGAGCCAAGCACACTGACCTTTAAAACTCCAGGCTTTAAACCCCACTCGTTGAAAGAACTCACAAAATTCAGGTCCTTTTGCTTTCCAAGCCAATTGCTATGGGGATTTGTTTTCCCTGTGCATTCCCCTGTGTGAGAGTCTGTCTCTCACCCTTCTCTGTGACTGCAGCTCCTTCCCCACCACAGTGAGCACAATCTGTTTGTCTCCCAAGTCATGTCTGCACACTTACTTCCTTCAATGTGGCTTCTACTCAAACTTTCGTTGTGGAGTTTGTTTTGCCCATCTTCAGATTAATTTCTGGGGTATTTTGGATGATATGATAGTTATAGTTGTATTCGTGGGACTAGGCAAGCCTAGGCTCCTCCTATTCTGCCACCATCTTTCCCTCTGTTGGTACAAAATTCTTTTGATGTATGTGTATGCATTCATGCCTGTTTTTCCTATTTAATATTATAAATATTCTGGAAATTTTTTTCTGACCCATTAACTTTTTAAGCTTAATTTTTTAAACTTTTAAATAGATAATTTACATAATCCAAATTTTTAACAATTTAAAAGTGTATACAGTAAGCAATCTTTCTCCCTCTCTGTTCCCATTCCAACCCACCCATTCCCACTTCTGCAAACAACCAATGTTATAGGATTTTGTGTATCCTTTCAGAGATATTTTAAAATATATACAAGAAAAGCAATGTATAGATAAACTTTTTCACACATGTGATAGTCTATTTTGCACACTTTTTACAATGTTATTTTTAGGCAACAATAAATCCTGATATCTTCTAACACTTTCTCTACCTGGGTGCTCTCTATCCTCTCTCTTCCCACGCTCCCATTTCTCACCCTTGATATGCATTTGCTCTGCACTTTTGTATGCTGGAATTACATTAGTCCATTCACTAACTAGTTTAGTTCTTATTGTGCTAAATCTTGTATGTGTTTATCCACTCAATGTTGCCCATTTAAATGTAAGCCTCCAACTGATGCAACATATGCACTTATGTCTTTTTTGGGTACAAAATCTAGCATAGCACCAAGAATAATTGTGAGTTTATATAGAATACTCATGGAAGAAATTGAGGAAGACACAAAGAAATGGAAAAATGTTCCATGTTCATGGACTGGAAGAACAAATATTGTGAAAATGTCTATGCTACCTAGAGTAATCTACATATTTAATGCAATCCCTATCAAAATACCATCCACTTTTTTCAAAGAAATGGAACAAATAATCCCAAAATTCGTATGGAACCAGAAAAGACCCCAAATAGCCAGAATGTTGAAAAAGAAAAGCAAAGCCAGTGGCATCCCAATTCTGGACTTCAAGCTCTATTACAAAGCTGCAATCATCAAGACAGTATGGTACTGGCACAAAAACAGACACATAGATATGGAACAGAATAGAGAGCCCAGAAATGGACCCTCAACTCTATGGTCAACTAATCTTTGACAGAGCAGGAAAGAATGTCCAATGGAAAAAAGGCAGTCTCTTCAACAAATGGTGTTGGGAAAATTGGACAGCCACATGCAGAAGAATGAAACTAGCTAGACCATTTCCTTATACCACACACAAAAATAGACTCAAAATGGATGAAAGACCTAAATGTGAGACAGGAATCCATCAAAATCCTTGAGGAGAACACAGGCTGCAACCTCTTCGACCTCAGCCACAGCAACTTCTTCCTAAACACGGCGCCAAAGGCAAGGGAAGCAAGGGCCAAAATGAACATTGGGATTTCATCAAGATAAAAAGCTTTTGCACAGCAAAGGAAACAGTCGACAAAACCAAAAGACAACCTACAGAATGTGAGAAGATATTTGCAAATGACATATCAGATAAAGGGCTAGTATCCAAAATCTATAAAGAACTTATTAAACTCAACACCCAAAGAACAAATAATCCAATCAAGAAATGGGCAGAAGACATGAACAGACATTTCTGGAAAGAGAACATCCAAATGGCCAACAGACACATGAAAAAGTGTTCAACATTGCTCGGCATCAGGGAAATCCAAATCAAAACCTCAATGAGATACCACGTCACACCAGTCAGAATGGCTAAAATTAACAAGTCAGGAAACGACAGATATTGGCAAGGAGGCAGAGAAAGGGGAACCTTCTTACACTGTTGGTGGGAATGCAAGCTTGTGCAGTCATTCTGGAAAACAGTATGGAGGTTCCTTAAAAGGTTGAAAATAGAGCTACCCTACAACCCAGCAATTGTACTACTGGGTATTTACCACAAAGATAAAAATATAGTGATCCGAAGGGGTACGGGCACCCCAATGTTTATAGCAGCAACGTCCACAGTAGCCAAACTATGGAAAGAGCCAAGGTGTCCATCAACAGATGAATGGATAAAGAAGATGTGGTATAGGGGTGATGGTGCCCACGGGTGAGAAGCCTAGAGGAGGCAGCAAAATGGTGGCACCTGAGGAGCGGGATCTAACCCAGGAGCAGACAGAGAAGCTGCTGCAGTTTCAGGATCTGACTGGCATAGAATCTATGGATCAATGTCGCCATACCTTGGAACAGCATAACTGGAACATAGAGGCTGCTGTAAAGGACCAATTGCATGAGCAAGAAGGTGTACCAAGTGTTTTCAACCCACCTCCATCCCGACCCCTGCAAGTTAGTACAGCTGACCACAGGATCTACAGTTATGTTGTCTAGAGACCACAACCAAGGGGGCTGCTTGGATGGGGTTATTACTTGAAAATGCTTCCATTCCGGTTTACCTATTACACATTACTTGATATATCTAGGTTTGCTCTTCGTTTTATACGGCCTGACCCTCGCAGCCGGGTCACTGACCCCATCGGGGACATTGTTTCATTTATGCACTCTTTTGAAGAGAAATACGGGAGGGCACACCCTGTCTTCTACCAGGGAACGTACAGCCAGGCACTTAATGATGCCAAGCAGGAGCTTCGCTTCCTTTTGGTTTATCTGCATGGAGATGATCACCAGGACTCTGATGAGTTCTGTCGCAACACAAACTGTGCACCTGAAGTTATTTCCCTAATAAACACTAGGATGCTCTTCTGGACATGCTCCACAAATAAACCTGAGGGATATAGGGTCTCACAGGCTTTACGAGAGAACACCAACCCATTCCTGGCCATGATTATGCTGAAGGATAGGAGAATGACTGTGGTGGGACGGCTAGAAGGCCTCCTTCAACCCGATGACCTCATTAACCAGCTGACATTTATCATGGATGCAAACCAGACTTACCTGGTGTCAGAACGCCTTGAAAGGGAAGAACGAAACCAGACCCAGGTGTTGAGACAATAGCAGGAGGAGACCTATCTGGCCTCTGTCAGGGCTGACCAGGAGAAAGAAGGGAAGAAACGAGAGGAGCGGGAGCGGAAGCAGCGGAAGGAGGAGGAGGTGCAACAGCAGAAGTTGACAGAAGAGAGATGGCGGCGGAATTTACAAGAGGAAAGGGAAAGGAAGTTGGAGAGCCCGCCCCCGGAGCCTTCCCTTGATGACCCTGAAAGCGTCAAGATCATTTTCAAATTACCCAATGATTCTCGAGTAGAGAAACGATTCCACTTTTCACAGTCTCTAACAGTAATCCACGACTTCTTATTTTCCTTGAAAGAAAGACCAGAAAAGTTTCAGATTGAAGCCAACTTTCCCCGGCAGGTGCTGCCCTGCATCCCTTCAGAGGAGTGGCCCCACCCCCCCCCCCCCACCACCACCACGCTGCAGGAAGCAGGACTCAGCCACACAGAAGTTTTCTTTGTTCAGGACCTAACAGATGAATGACATTGTTTCTTCCTCTCCCCTCCTACCTTAATCCTTAAAGGAAATGGAAAAACAAAAACAAAAACAAAAACAAAAAAAACAAGAGAGAGAAATTCATATTATTACTATTATACAGTATTTTTTTTAAAAGACTGCTGCATCCTAAGGAAGGATCAGAAACCATGCTGCCTAAAAGAGTCACCACCTGTGTGTGCGCGCGTGAGGTCAGCAATGGACGTTTCCGCTGGCGAGCCCACCCTCCCCTACTGTCCCTGCACTACGCACCTACCAGCGAAAGGAGACTCTTCACCTCCAAGCCAGTCATTGTCCCTACTGGGGAAGGGGACAGTCCCACTAGGTCTCATTTGTTCTTGCTTTTATGGAAAATAAGAGTGAAAAAACCTCCATTATCCAGCTACTGCAGCATCTCCTGAAGACTTGCTTCTGCTACCACCCGAGAAGAGAGGGAAGAGAAGGCACAGAACAGAGATGTTCCTTGAACTTCCCACAGTTTATAAATAACTTCTAAATGTTTTCTGTTGCTTTATAATGACCAAAGGAATGAGGCTGACATAGGTGTTTTTTTTTTCTTAACTTTATTTGATAAGAGCTAATTCTTAAGCCCATGAGTTCATGCCCTGGGTTCCTTAGCCCACAAGAGTGTAATAAAGGTGCCCTGGGCTGGTTTGTGCTTAAAAAAAAAAAAGATGTGGTACACACACACACACACACACACACACACACACACACACACTGGAATATTATGCAGCCATCAAAAAAACCACGAACTCTTGCCATTTGCAATGACGTGGATGGAACTAGAAGGTATTATGCTAAGCGAAATAAGTCAATCAGAGAGAGACAAGCATCATATGATCTTACTGATATGAGGAATTTGAGAAACAAGACAGAGGATCATAGGGGAAGGGAGGAAAAAATGAAACAAGATGAAACCAGAGAGGGAGACAAACCACAAGAGACTCTTAATCTCAGGAAACAAACTGAGGGTTGCTGGAGTGGTGGGGGGTGGGAGGGATGGGGTGGCTGGGTGATGGACTTTGGGGAGGGTATGTGCTATGGTGAGTGCTGTGAATTGTGTAAGACTGATGAATCACAGAACTGTACCTCTGAAACAAATGATACATTATATGTTTAAGAAAAACAGAAGAAAGTAGGAAGGGAAAAATGAAGGGGGGGAAATCGGAGGGGGAGACGAACCATGAGAGACGATGGACTCTGAGAAACAAACTGAGAGTTCTAGAGGGGAGGGAGTAGGGGAATGGGTTAGCCTGGTGATGGGTATTAAAGAGGGCACGTTCTGCGTGGAGCACTGGGTGTTATAGGTAAACAATGAATCATGGAACACTACATCAAAAACTAATGATATAATGTATGGTGACTAAGATAACATAATAAAATAAAATTAAAAAAAGAATAATTGTGAGTTTAACAAATATCTTTTCATGACTTGATGTCTGATTTCCTTGCCATTCATTCAGTGTTTTGAAACTAGTTCTATCTGCTTTTACTACTATTCAGTTAAATTCTACCTTGTTAATAGGCATATAACATAGACTGGCCAGATTCTAATACAAGAGACATAAGACCATTACTTTATTAAGTCAGTGTGATAGAAAAAGACATATGAAATAACTATAAACCCATCAGTACTTTCTAATTGTATCTATAAACTCAGTTCAATCCTAATCAAAATACCAGTTAGATTTTTTTAAAGAACTTAATAAATGTGTCTAAAGTTTATATGGAAAGACATATGTATAGCCAGCTTGATTTTTAAAAACAAGAATAAAGGAGTATTAAAATATAACAAAGCCTTAGTAATAAAGGCAGGGTAATAGTTGTGCAAGAACAAATCAATGAATGGAATAAAATAGAATGGACATATTAGACAGAATAGAGCAAATGATAGAGATATACCAATGTATACAAATAATTATTGTTAATTTTGTGGTACCACAAAAGAATGAAGAGAAGATAATTTAACAGATGTTTTTGGGAAAACTTGTTCTCTATATTTAATATATATAAGGAAATATATAACTGGATCCCTGCCAAAATCATACATGGATTAAAGACCTCAATGTAGATTTTGGAAGTATAAAACTAATAAAAGAAAATATAGAAAACTATTCCTGACCTAAGAGAAATAAATAACTCATTTTTCATTATTTTATGTTAAAATTTCCAAATATATCAAAAGTAGAATAGAACACAGGTGTCTGGCTGGCTCAGTAGGTAGAATATGTGATGCTTGATCTCAGGGTTGTAGGTTCAAGCCCCATGTTGGGCATAGAGCTTACTTAAAAAAAAAAATAGTAGAATAGATTAATGAACTCCACATAGTCATCACTCAGATTTTAAAATTAATAAGATTTTTATCATATTTTCTTCTTCTATCCCCTTTTTCATTTTTTTTTTACTTTACCAAATTATTTTAAAGTAAATCCAAGATTTTTTTCATTTTATTCTTTATAGCCCCCAGTGTACTTTTAAAAATATGGCCATATTTTCTATGTGTGTCCACAATGCCATCAGTGCACCTATAAAAGAGAGTAATCTTTAGGTAATGACTTTTTTTTAAATAAAGATTTTATTTATTTGACAGAGAAAGACACAGCGAGAGAGGGAACACAAGCAGGGGGAGTGGGAGGGAGAAGCAGGCTTCCTGCCGAGCAGGGAGCCCGATGCGGGGCTCGATCCCAGGACCCTGGGATCATGATCTGAGCCGAAGGCAGACGCTTAACGACTGAGCCACCCAGGCATCCCTAGGTAATGACTTTTAAAACAAGATTTCAAAATGTAAAATATTGATACATTTAATTATATCAAGGTTAAGAATTTCTCTTCAAGGAAGGACACGGTAAAGATATGACAGTGCAGAATGGAGAAGATATATGCATTATCTGAAACTGTTGGGATTAGTATCTAAAATAAACAAGGAACTCTTGCAAGTCAATAAGAGAATGACATCAAATTTAAAGGGAAAATGGCAAGGCTACAACTGGCAATTTACAAGAGCGCAAGTCCAAAGTCCAAGAAGAATGTGAAGAGATGCTCAGAGTGACTAGTAGTTAGTGAAATTAAAATGAAAATAACAAAATATTACTTTACACACATTTATCCTCAAAAAATTTGGCAGCTAAAGCCACGCATTGGTGGGATATGTGCTGGTGAAGTGTAGGCAGTATAATCTGGGAGAGCAATCTGGCTCTACTTACTTAAATTAAGTTTACAGTATTCCAGGATCCAGCAGTTCTGCTCCTGGGGATACATTTCAAAGAAACTGTCACACAGATCCATTCAGTGATGTGTGTAAGGATGTTTGTTATAGGGTTGTTTGTGATTACGGAAAGTAGGAGACAATATGGGAGAGTGAATAAATGAAATATAGAGTGCCAATCAGCAATTAGAAGCAAGGCAAAGATACACACATAGCCACATGTGTGGATATTAAGAATATGGATGAGTAAAAAAAGAATGAAATATATAATAGAACAAACACCATTTGCTTAAGAATACCTGAGCACAAAACACTGCACATTTTCCAAAAGTACATACAGCCAAAATACACATTAAGTACATAGTTTACAATAGTTTACAATAGTTTCCTGGGTGGGGGGAGGAGGAGAAGAAGAAAGGAGAAATGAGAATGGAGTCTAAGGGTAAGAGAGTAAGTAAGTGGAATAAGAGCAGAAACTTGCACCGAACAGTGATGATAACGTACCATGTACTGAGGAACGTGTCTAACTCATCTTTCTATGCCCAGGCAGGGAAAGGGGTAGGAGGCGCATAGCAGAGACAGTGTATATATCTTTGGATGAGCCTAAAATAATGGGCAACTTCATCACAAGATTTGAGAAACTAAACCAGATGCCTGAAAAAATATCTTTCCTTCTGATTGAATCTCAATATTAGAAACTATTAAAGGCTCTTGTGTAGAATAAAAAGGAGTCATGAAGTGCTAAAAAAAACCCACCCTGTATTTCTGGGTGTCTATCAAAGGGTCACAGGTGCCAACTGAAGTGCTCACAATAGCCACATTTGGAACAACTCAAGCAACTAAATAAAAAACTAGTATCAGGTTATAACCCAACACATAAGTATCCATGAGTCTATACTAATATAAATAAATGATTGAGTCCATTAATAAATGGGAAAGAAGACACAAATCTGTTTGTATGCAGAATTCCAAATAATTTGTGTAGATACTTAACCCATAATGAGGGGAGCATAACTCCCCACTCCTTAAGCATGGGCTATCCAGACTTTCTTCCAAAGGGGACAGTATGGAAAGGGGACGCAAAGAGTAACTATGTGGTGGAGAAAGCTGACAGACATCAGCATGGTGATAAAAGGCAACCACAGTAGTCATAAATCATGTTGGTAGTGTGTACCCTTAATATGATGTGATGAAAATGGCACTATACCCAGTGATCTTCTTAACAACACCCCATAACCCCAGTCTAATCATGAGGACAAAAAATCAGACAAATTCCAACAGAGGGGCATCCTACAATATACCTGATCAGCATTCCTCAAAACTATTAAAGTCATCAAAAACAAAGTCTGAGAAACTGTTACAGCCAAAGGAGCCTAAGGAGGCATGAGAACTAAAATATAATTTGGTATCCTGGAACTGAAAAAGGACATTAGGTAAAAACTAAGGGTATCTAGTAAGTATAGGTTTCAGATATTAATAATGTATCAATATTGGTTCATTAATTATAGCATGTACCATATTAATGTAAGATGTCACTAATAGGGCAAACTTGGGGTTTAGTGTGGGGTGGGGATGCAATGTGGGAACTCTTGTATCTTCTCAATTATTCTGTAAATCAAAACTGTTCTTGGGGCACTTGGGTGTCTCAGTCGGTTAAGCATCTGTCTTTGGATCAGGTCATGATCTCAGGACACTGAGAGCGAGCCCTGTGTCAGGCTCCTTGCTCAGTGGGGAGTCTGCTTCTCCCTCTCCCTCCCCCCCACCATTGGGGCTCTCTCTCTCTCTCTCTCCCTCCCTCTCTTTCGCCCACGCGCTCACATGTGCATACACTCTCTCTCAAATAAATAAAATATGTAAAAAAAAAAAAAACCACAACTGTTCTTTAAGAAAGAGATATGAAGATATGGACTACCTTATAATATGCCCTGATTTGTTCCTCCATCCGCCTCTCTCTATAAAAAAACAACTTTCCTTTCCTCCCTTCTAACTAGGGAAGTATTTTGTTTTTCTTTTTTTCTTTAAGATTTTTTGTTTATCCGATAAAGAGAGAAAGAGCATGAGAAAGAGCAAACACAAGTAGGGCAGGAGGCAGAGGGAGAGGGAGAAGCAAACTCCCAGGGAGCCCGACTCAGGGGTTGATCCCAGGGCCCAGGATCATGACCTAAGACAAAGGCAGATGCTTAACTGAGATGCCCCTAGTTTGGCCCCCTGAGCCACCCAGGTGCCCCTATTTTGTTTGTTTTCATTTTGTTTTTGTTTTTTGCTAAACATAGAAAAGATCTTTGCTCAGAGACACAGAAAGTTTTTCTGTTCCCCCTTTGGTGTTACGAGTGTGCTTGTCAAAGTTGAAGACATGCCTTAGCACCCTTGAGTAGTTAATATAACTATATAACTAGTTAGAACTTGAAGAGATTTCCAAGGCAGCTGAGAAATGGCCAGCATTATACACTGATAGTCAGTAGCTTCTAAATGTTAGAACAGTGGACCCATTCCTTTGCAATCTTCAAAGTTCAGCCAATGCAATTACAATGATAGGTTTTTTTTTTTTAAGATTTTATTTATATATTGGACAGAGAGACACAGCGAGAGAAGAAACACAAGCAGGGGGAGTGGGAGAGGGAGAAACAGGCTTCCCACTGAGCAAGGAGCCCAATGTAGGGCTTGATCCCAGGACCCCAGGATCATGACCTGAGCCAAAGGCAGACGCTTAACAACTGAGCCACCCAGGCGCCCCTACAATGATAGTTTTAACTGATCAGAAGTAACCACCATTGGAAGTCTAGTTGTAGGATCTCTGAGCACAGTGTTCAGACAGGATTCCCTGTTGGGGCTTTCAACTCCAGCGCCTAGCATGGTGCCTGGAACCCAATAGGTACTTAACAAATATTCATTGAATTAATGGTAATGTGCTCCTAGAGTTCAGTGCAGTATTAACAATATTTCACATATGGTTCTAATAAAGAGCTATATAGCCTAGCTGACAAAATAATTATTGCCCTCCCCCAAATCCCATTTATTTGATTTTTAAAAATATCTTCTAGTTCATGAAATTTATCTTTTATTAGTTCATCTACAATTAGTTTCAAATCTTTGAATAGCAGGACTGTTGTCTTCTATTATGAGGAGAGTTGGACCATGTCATTTGAAAAGTATCTTTCCCTAAGTATGTATTCGTGTGCTAGCTTGAACTCAAAACTGGCCTATCAGGAATGCCTAATGTTTTCCTTGAGGAAAAGCTGAATGTTACAATTTTGGGGCGTATTTTTATTAGCTACAGAACCTTGCCAATTTACTCATGCTAATCTGCAAGTCCTATAATTATCACAAAAAAGTACTCTGGCAAATTAACCCCACTTCTCAACGCAAGCTTAATAGAAAAGAGTTATTTTGAAAGCTCAGTGAATTATAAGCACTACTTTACAAAACACAGTGCAACACACTTATACTTTGAGGTACAGTCTTTACTAGTTAAACAAATTCATTGGCATTAAGTGGTTACATTTCCATCCTTTATTTTTTCCTGTTGACTTCATTACTTAAGATGTATCTGACTGGATGCTGGCAAAGGGCCTCCTGGAAGTGTGCAGCCATGGTGCAGGGGAATGGAAGGGGCCCCATGTTTGTGAAGGAGCATATACATCATGGCAGATACATGTGATCTGAACAACTAGCTCCATTGGAATATCATTAAGAGAGTAATACTTGGTTACAATCAGGAGTCAAGCAGTGAAACTGGATTCAAAGTAACTAATAATTGCTTAGTATAATCTAAGACTCAGAAAGACCCACAATGGAACAACTACAAAGAAGTAAAATCAAAACACCGTCTTGAATGTTTTGATCACTGAAGCTGGAACAATAGAGATAACCATGAAAGCTTATCTCTAAAATAAGTTCTTGCAGGAGTCAGGGAGTAGAGACCAAAAGCAGACTCTTAGAAGAACTAACTTCAAAAAAGATTCTATATAATAAGGGTCAAACTGTTAGACTAAAATGATGAAGACCTCCCAGGGATTCTAGGTCATGCCTAAACCATCAAGGTCAGCACAGACATTTCTAGAGACATTCTAGTAAGTATACTTGCTCTTCCCCCTCAGCCCCACTCACAGCCCAGGTTAGGCATTGAAGTTCCCCACCAGCCGGTCGGACGGGGCAACACGACAGGCCTCTTTAAACACCGAACTCCCTGGATACTGTGATACACTGGAAGTCTTGTGAGAGCCGGTAAGTGCTGCCTGAGTGTCCAGGGAGATCAAACCTGGAGAGAGAGTGAGATAAGGAGAGACTTGAGTCATTAGTCACCTCTTTTAACTAACTCTCTGAAGTTGGCTGGCTTCACACTAGACCTGGTGATTAATGGTAAAGAGATAGCTCTTGCAATTCAACTTCTGTAAGTAGAAAGAAATTTAAAGCCTCCCCCGAGCATTCGCTTCCTCTTTAAATGCTTCAGAACAAATCTCAGCCTCTGTAGGCTGATGCTGGTTCTGATATTGCACATAGTCCTTGACGGGAGAGAGGGAGAGAGCAAGGTTGCCCTATTGGACAGGGACCCATGGTTCTCTGGCTTTTCACAGCATTCTCTCTAAGGGAGAAACAAAGTGACAAAATCATGGGACAAAATGGCAGCCCTGAGAGGTCATTACACTGTCAGTACACACAAGTTATTATGCTGAAGAGGAGAAAACTACTTGCAATTTTCTAAGGATAGTCTGGAGTTTGCCGAAGAAGTGCCTTTTGTTCAATTATCCCTTGTAGACAAATACGTATGTAAAAGTTAAGAAAATTCAATACTGAGAATGTTTTTTCTGGCTCCGAAAAATTTCCTAGGGACGCTTGGGTGGCTCAGTCAGTTGAGCATCTGTTTTGGGCTCAGGTCATGATCCCAGAGTCCTGGGATTGAGTCCCTCCTTGGGCTCCTTGCTCGGCGGGGAGCCTGCTCCTCCCTCCGCCTGCTGCTCACCCTGCTTGTGCTCTCTCTCTCTCTCTCTGACAAATAAATAAATAAATAAATAAATAAATAAATAAATAAATAAAATATTTAAAAAAAGAAAAAGAAATTTTTCCTAATACATAAGCAAGATTCTTACTTCCGGAGCCTCAATTACTCAGTTACCGAAACATATGGATAAGGTGACAAACCCCACTATCGACCCAGCTGCTCAAACAGAAATCTGTGATTCCTCTCTTCTCATATCCAATCCATTAGTCTCATTAATTCTCCCCTCAAAATTGTTTAATTCATCCACTCTTCTCCATTTCCATGGCACCATGCTGGTCTAAATCATAATCATGTCTCACCTTAACTATTATAATATCCTTAAATAGAGGTTAAATAATCTTACAATAATCTTAAATAGAACTTACTCTTGTTTCTTTATAATCTATCTCATGGCAGCCAGAGAATTTTTAAAATAATCTCTATGCCCAATGTGGGGTTCAAACTCATGACCTTGAGATCAAGAGTCATATGCTCTACCAACTAAGCCAGCTAGGCACCCCAAGTCAGAGGAATATTTTTGAAACTCCATGAGATCATGTCATTCATGAGAGAGTGTCATCTTCAATAGCTTCCTTCCAAAGCCATACATGATCTGATCCCTATCTACCTCTCAACTTCATTTCCTACCACATCCTGCCTGAACACCACTGACCTCTTTGGAGTTCCTTGACTAAAGCCAAACTTTCTTCTGTCTCAGGGATTTTGCCCTCGTTTCCTCTGGCTGTAATGCTCACCTCCTATGACTGGTTCTTTTTGTCCTTTAGGTCTTAGCATAAGTGTCCTTTCCACAGATAGGATCTCTCTGACCAATTTGTCTTGTCTCCTTCTCCAGTTATTGTCCCTGTACAAGACTCTCCTGTTTATTTTGTTCACAGCATTTATAATTTGAAATTGTCCTATTCGCTTATTAATGTATGTGCTTATTCTTGGTCTCTTCTCACCCACAACAGAATCTAAACTCCTGGGCAGGAATGACATTGTCTTGTGACATCACAGCATCTCCAATACTTAGAACAGTGCCTAGAATATTGTAGATATTCAGTGAATATTCATGAAATGAATGAACAAAGAAAGCTCATCTAGAGTAAAGGTTGGCAAACTTTTTCTGTTAAGGACCAGAGAGAAAATATCTTAGCCTTCGTCACTTAAAAATCTCTGTTGCCTATTCTTTTTCATGGAAAAACCATTCTTGGTTTTTTTTATTTTACTTTTTGAAGATTTTATTTGTTTATTTGAGAGAGAGAGACACAACGAGAGAGGGAACACAAGCAGGGGGAGTGGGAGAGGAAGAAGCAGGCTTCCCCCCCGCCCCCAGCAGGGAGCCTGATGCAGGGCTTGATCCCAGGACCCTGGGATCATGACCTGAGCCGAAGGCAGATGCTTAACGACTGAGCCACCTAGGCACCCCATCATTCTTGGTTCTTATAAAAACAGACCATAAGCTGGATTTGACCCAAGGGGCATAGTTGCTAGCCCCTGATATAGATTAAGAAAGAAGTTTATCTATGACCTCAGTTATCTCTAATGCCTAACTTTTACATATTTCTTGGAGTTCTAGGTTGTAGTATACAAATTGGAATAGATGCACCAGCCGTTACTCCCTTGCCCATGATCCCTTCTTAGTGACCCTGTTCCACTCACAGTTCCTGGAAAGACAGCTCTACATACTACTTGATTCTTCAACAGCTAGTACTCACTACACTCATGGGTGATTGTACTAGAGCTGAACACTACCCTAATCAGATAATGTCTCTAGAAATTTGAAACTGGACTACTAAAACTGAACCAATTACATGCTGATGGGCTCTTGATCTAAAGTAGGTGGGTAGGTCCATGATAAACTAAAACCAATTATAAGCTCATATTTTAATTCATTTTTAGAATAAAGGTATCACAGTAAAAAGATCAGTCTACTAAAGAATCTTGAGAAAGGAGAGGCACAGATAGAAACACAGACCTGAAGCCACAGGGTCCTAGGGAGAAAGACTGGCCTTGGGTCTTGATCGTCCAGTTCCATGTCTCATAGGGTCTGGGTGTACTTTGCTTATGTCCTTGGACATCTATGAAGTGTCTATTGTTATCTGTTCTTAACTGAACTAATTTGAGAGAGCTTCTATTCCTGACAAGAGGAATGGGTGTTTCACATTACCATCAAAACTATCAATCAATACACACATATCTAATGGGTGTCTATGTTTAAGACACCTGATAGGATGAAGGCAAACAAATATGTGTAAGAGATTTTTATTGCCCTCCAGGAGGGTAAGTTTAGTTGAGGGATGACACAAAGATACATGAAGTGATAATTAGCAGCGCAAGGCTGTGTATGGTAAGTACCACATGACACGATTCTGTGAGTCCAGGACTTTTTAAGAATCAATTTTAATAGTATTTAAAGCAAAATGAAAGTAGAGGTTGAGGAAATAATGGCTCTTGTTTCAAAAGAACCCCATAATAATGAACTTTCACAAATTGCTTTTATCAGAATTATACTTTTATCTAAGTATTTAAGGCACATTTTAGCAAAATTTCAAAACTGCCGACCATGAGTCAAATCTATTCAGATTAACTAAGAGTAAACCATTCTTGTGCTCTTTCTGAAAAAGATAATGACTATCCTCAGAATATCTAAAAAGTGTTTGGTCTTAACAACAAAGGATAGATAAAGTCCCTGGCATGTCCAAAGTGAACTCTTGGGTATTTCAGCAATATGGGCATCATGTTACCAATCGTTTTAAAAAGGCCCTGCCTGATATTGTCTCTGCTGACAAAATGTTCACGCAGTAAAGCAATGGCTAGAGACATGTACTGATGTGAGTGCACATAAGAACTAATTTTTCTGAACCAGGATTTGTAGAAATACCATCTTCTAAGGATGCTTGCTCTAAGATCATCTCAATCTGAAGTAGAAA